>NW_015114401.1:131226-159862 GCF_001443285.1 Poecilia latipinna | reverse complement strand
TGTATTTACAAAAAATGGCTGAGTGTTTTTTTTTAAAGCTCATGGTTTGTTTTTAGAAGCAGTTGAAACCCAAATAAAAGTACAAAAATTTGCAAAATTTGAATTTTGGCATAAAATTCCCCCATTTAAAGACTGTTGTCAATCTTCCAAGGTTCAGGTGTGCCAAGAAAATGAGGCCAACTTCAAATCATGTGCATAAAAATAAATATTTTTGGCAGTTTGCTAGTCTGCAGCCTCTGTTTGCATTTGAAATAGTCTGGCAGCAGGACTTAGGCTTGTAAAGTTGTATCTAAATAAATCTGAATATCTCAAAGAAGTCTGGCCAAAACCAATTATATGAGAAGAAAACACCAAGTATGAAGCACTTGGGTGAAGAAGAGGTGATGGAGCTGATTGTTGAGCCTGAGAACGCCTGCAGTCATTGAGTCAGCCATGAAGGGGTTAATTCAGACGCCATCTGTCTTACAGTCCTGAAGGTTGGTTGCAGTGGGGTTCAACAGCGTTGTGCAAATAAAAACAGGTAAACATTTCTTCACAACAATGTGACGGATTGTCAGAGTCGTGCAAAAGAGAAAAATCTTGCTTGAGTTTGTACCGAGTTTATTTGCATTTTTACTCTTTATCTTCACTTTCTGCGGATTAAACGACGGCAGTCTGGAATGTGATGTTCTTTGGAAAACATCAGGACATAAAATCCTTGTTCTTTGTTTTAATTTATGTGATGTTCTTTTTACGCTTGAAGTTAGACTTAGAAACTGGGAAACATCGGAAGATAAAATACTTGTTCTTCGTTTTTCCCTGACGCTGTGAGAGAGCGCAGTAATATTTTTAGGCTACCATATTACATTATTTGATTATATTGTGATATTTTTACTAGGGCCGGGATTTTAACGCATTAATTTCTATGAATTTATTACATAGATTTTTACAATTTTAACACAATTTACTGCTTTTTTCCCCCCTTATTTACATACAGAAGTCCAGTTTTCGCTTCAAGGACGATTAGATGGGACGTTGGAAAATACTGTTGTGCTAAAAGTAGTTAGCCTGTCAAGTTACAGAAAGTACTTTGAAAGAAAAACATTTTTCTTCAAATAAATTACATGAATTATCAGGGATTTCTGAAACACATGAAACCTAAATTAGTATAATATCACTTTACATCAATCTGATGGCTTTAAATAACTAATAAAAAAAACAATAAATATCTTTGTTGTTGAGCTCATATGTCTATTAGGACCGGAACAATTAACCAGATTAATCGCAACGAATAAACTTAAAATAATTGTCAACTAATTTAGTAAACAATCATTAACCAAAGTATATAAAGTATAAAAAATGCCATTTGCTGAAAAAACAACAAATTCACAGCAGTAATTAAGCCAAAACTATAAAAATATTTGTGCATTTTGCATTTAAGATAAATCTGTAAATATGTTTTACCCAAAACTCCTCAAATGGCCGGGTTTCAGCTGGTTCATATTCACTAAAAATGCTATATTACTGCATTTTAGTCAATAAAATGCTTATTTTCCTTTTAAAAAGGAATTAAATTGTTTATTGGTATATTTTACTGTATTTCTAAGATTGTAGAAAACAGAAAAGAAATGAAAAATTGATAGAATGTGCCAATCTTGTTACCCAATTAATCAAATCGATAGAATAATTGATGACTAAAATAGTTGTTAGTTGAAAAAAATGTAACAACAAAAAAGGGTCAATTATAAGGTTTTTGATTAAATGTAGTAAATTTGAATGAACAGAAATTAACTTGTTTAAAATTGTAATCAACTCCAACTACTAATTGATATATTTCATACATTAAAAATGTAACTCTTCTCTTTAAAATCTAATTTAACATGGAAAACAGCACAGGCTGGACTTGGTTTCTTTTTGGTCGTGTAATCTTTTGTAGGACAGGTCCAGATATTCTGTTCAGGTCGGTGGTGTCCTCATCTTTCCTGTCACCTGGAAACTCATAATTCGTTTTCTTACCTGGGCCCCAAGCGGGCGCTCACTTCAGCTGTCAGGCGTCCTGCAGCGAGCGATTGGAGGACAGAGCCCCCCTGCTGAGGGCGAGAGCTCAATTCATCCTGATTTCCTGCATGAATCCAGACATGGAAGGCAGAAACTCGCACGCCTGCTTGCTTTTAGGGCTTTTTAAGCAGCGGGTCTCAGAAGGGTTACCACGGCGATAGATGGCGTGTCACAATCTGAGCGGTTCCTATTGTAATGGAATAATTAGTGTAGAAGTGCCGGGTGACTAATGATGAAGCAGGAAGTGAGAATTACTTCGTTTCACTCCGATGTGGGGGAAGGCGCGACTGCGTTCCTGCTGGAAACTGAGGCTGAACTCACCTCCAGACGGCTGGAGGTCCTCAAATATTAAACTATTTCATGATGAAATTTTGGGATACATTTCCATATTAAGCTACTTAGATTCATGGCAATAAGGCATCAGCAGAAAGTAAATGTTTTTTAATGTTTTAAAATCATACGTAGCCGTCTCTGCAGTGGACAGCTGTCTAAACGCCATTTTCTTTTGCTTCTTGTGGATTTTGATGTTATAAATGGACACAGACCACTGAAGAAAACACTCGTGCATCATTTATTACACTGCCAACTACTGGCCATCCACTGCAAGTGCAAGAACATTTTTGTTAAATCCAATATGGCCGACAGACGAAGATCCAGTCCCTCCTTCTGCTCTTGGAGCTAAAAAAAATACTGTGACATGAAGTAACACTACTGATGTATTTTACAAATAACTTTATTTTTGGAGAAAATTACAATGTGATCACCTAGAAAAAAATTCCTAAAGAAATATTTTGTAAAAATATCTTTTTCCTACCTTTTTTTATGCCTTAAGAAAATCAGAAACACTTTGGAAAACCATCCTGGCATAAAGGATCATATTTCATGCATGAAAGGGCTAAAATATTAAACCATTATGGTAAAAACTGAAAAATGTAGTTTTTTCCCCCATTTACTCCTGATTGAAGAGTTTTGTTGGTGTGTTTGGGTTCCTTGTCCTTCACTTGCATCTCGTTAAGTTGTGAGATTTAAAAGTAGGAATTCAGTTTTTATGAAGTTCATTGTTAAGACTTTATTCTCTCTGAGTTTGCACCAAACAGTCCAAGAAATGCCTGCGTATTCGTAATTCAGCATTCATTAATTTTTCTGTGGAAAGTGAAAATGTGCCTATTTTTTGTAAAGTAAATCTAAAATATTGAAATCTAAATGTATCTCAGGAAGCCCAGATTTCTTGGCAGTTAGTGGAACGAGTTTCTATTAGCTTCATGTTTGTTGGCTGGTTTAGATATTTTTTCCCAACTTTGATCTACATCTGTTGGCCATTTTTATAAAACTTTCCTGTGAACATCCCTCAATGTGGTGGTAATTTTACAATTACTCCATTATTTTTAAAGATCTTCTTACTCTTTTTTTGGCCCATTTTGCTTGTTAATTAGAAACTACCTGTAATATTTCACCTCAGATGTTTTAAATGCATCTTTACGTTTAATCAGCTACGATCAAAATGCTCACCTAATAATCGTGCAAACAGTGAATATTTCCTGCTGTTTCAGTGTAACAACAAAACCAAAAGCCCACAGCTGATGCTGGGTTAGTCCGAGCCGGTTGTAAATGTTTTCCAGCCTCGTTCATTAGACCCCTGAATGGATTTCTGTCTGCTGGTGATTGATGTGTGGGAAGCCGGGCTCACAGCAGGACCTTCAGCTTGTTACTCCTGGAGAATCACGTTTTAGACTTTTTGTTCCTCTGATAATCTTCCTCTGGAGACCTTCCGTCTTTTTTAACCTCCTTTTTCTTCTGTGCTCTGTTGCCCAGCACCTAAATAGCAGGTTTACTCTGAAAAGAAACACCCGGCTTATTAGCTCAGATATTGCAAATGAATTTTTGTAAGCAGGATTAGAGATGCATAATTTAAGATTTGCATCAAGGAGCTGTGAGTAATTCATCCCCAAACATCCCTGCAGCTTGATTTCATACCTGCTCTTTCTTCTCTTTCTTTCTTCCTAAATTTTGCATAATTCATAAAGAGCGTTGGAACACCATGGCTTTGCAGATGACAGTCTCTCCTCAGCTCTCACTAAGTTATTCAGTGTTAGGAATACAATCTTTTCACATTGCGCCACAGGAAATTTTATACTTACTGTACAGTTTCTGTCTCAAAGCTGCTGGGTTACATTTTTTAAATGAGTCGCATGATTATGTGCAATAAAAGTAACCCATCCGTCTCTCCTCTGTTGGGTTTTCTGGCTTCCTTCTCCGTTTGTTTGTTTGGTCTTTCCTGCTTTTGGTAATCATGATTATGAGCGTTTAGCGGCTAAATTACTGAATTAAATATCAGCTGGATCTTTGAATGAGCAGAGTCTCTCTAAATGCGCTGCTCTTTCCTGAAATGTGGGTTGTATGCAGTTAAATATTTATGACACATCATCGTTGTTTGGCTTTTCTATCTGCTACATTGCATCCTCCACAAAAATGCGTAAGTGTTTATAAATTTAATAAATCGTCTCCCTGACACAGATCAGTGTGATCTATGAACTTCTCATCGGCGTCAATACTGAAAAATCTTTGATTAATTATAGCTAACAGCTACAGATTGAATGTTTTTATCAGTTTAAGCTGAGATTAAAACAAAAATATAACATTTGAAGATACAAGCAATGCAAACTTTAGAGTGTAGAAAAAATTCAGATCATATGCGTCTTTGCATGTTGTAGCTATTTTTAAAAGAATAATTTACATTGTTTTCTTTAAAATTGATAAATGACAGTGACTCTTTAAAACTAATTTTTTTTTTCATTTATGGAGAAATACTGATGTTAAGTTGGACTGTTTAATACAGACCTCAACGTTATATATCTTTTTTTTTTCTTAAAAAATATATTAAGAGAAAAAAAAATTGTTTAAGAAAAAGAATTATTTTATTCAAGACAAAAATGTGTACATATTTTAAAAAGATATATATTTTTTAATTAAAAAATTATGCATATATCAGATTTATTTCCTTTTTCTTTCTGTTGTCTTGCATTTATTCTGCAAAACTGAATGAAATGTCACATTTTAACTTCACTAAACCCTTTAAGTCTGAATAGTGTAAATAAAAACCTAAAATACATAAAAAGTGTTTTGGATCTATAATAATGTTTCTTTAATCTAAAATCCACCCGAATCCTTTTTCTGAGATCAGTTAAAAGTAGTTTTAAATTTATACTTTCCTTTCATTTTTATTTAAATGCACGTTAGGCTGAAAAGACTTCATGAAACCTTTTTATTGTCATTATTTCTGCTCTCTTTGTTGCTTCTCTGTTTAACTGAACATTTTCTCAGGTTTAAGGCTCAGCTTTAGACACGCAGCAGATCCTCCTGATTTGTCAGCCACTGTGATTGTCACATAAATAATAACTTTTCTTCCATTTGAGTTGCTGTGGGAACTTTAAAAACTGATTGAAGATTAGCCATCAAAGCTGCTGCTGCTTAATTTTGCATAGCGCGAATCATTTAGCAGCATTTGCCGCTGAACATTTTCTCTTCTTTTAAAGCTAAAGCCTTTATTTTGGCAGAGAGCCGACATGTTTTCTGTTGCTGCTCGGCATTAGGCTCTCATGAAGATTCAAACAATTGTGATAATATATTTTAGTATAATCACCCCCCCAGCCCCAGCTCTAAAACCTGTCACTGCGATGCTTCAGTAGGAGTGGGAAGTATTTTTGGATGCAGCTTCCTTTCCAAATATTTGGAATTTGATAAATTTCATTGCTCTGTTATTTTTGCGACGTCTGATGAGGAGCAGTGGTTTCTTCCTGAAGCTTGGAGTTTGCAGCACTTACTGCCTATCTGTGTGTTTATGGCTCATTTCACCTCTGAATGCTTGTTCCTCGCTGTGTCCTGTCAGAATATTCTGTTTGAGTGAAAGACACGTTAAATACTTCATGCAAGACTCCGCTGAAATCATTTTGCATCCAGAGTTTTCTCACTTTCCTTGTTATATCTCAGTCTTCAGGTTTGGATTGTTAGCGTTTCGATCCAACATCCATCCGTCCATCATCTATCACAAGGCAGAGACACTCAAGACAGACAGAAACTCACACTCATTCCTACCATAACAGGTTCATTTATGAGGAGAACATGCGAGCTGCAGAATCCCCGGTAGCAACGATGCTACCAGCTGTGCAGCTTGCAGCCCTACTGCTACAATTATTTAGCATATTGAGTTTCCAATTAACAGCATTTATTATCTTAGGTTTTGATTCAAACTGATATCTTCAATTAATAACGAGTGAATTTAGTAGTTTTAAGTAAGCATAAATTAAGCAAAGAAGTAAGCAAAGAAAACAAGTTCATATTCATTTAGAAACAACCATACTGACGTTTTAACTGAGGAAGAGTTCAGAAATCAGTATTTGGTTTAAAAACCAGGAGGTTTTCAGTCGGGTTCACTGCTCTTAGTTTCCACAGCTGTAATATGATAGTGGCATAATAATGCAAGAACACATTTTCGGAGATCAATAAACTTTAAATTCTAACGAACATCTAACATTTAACACATTTTTAATATCCAGAATAAATAAACAAACATAAACAACAGAAAAAATAAAACAAAATGAGTCATGAAGTTTCTATAGACTCGGTTGATTTGGGGAATGTTTTGGTTGTATTTACCCAGAATGCCTTGCACTGTAGTCCTCTTTCTGTAGTCCTTGGTTTGTAGGGAGTTCGATTGGACCTCCACAAACGAACCAAACTTTCCGGACAAACAGACTAGAGCTTGATTAAAGTGAACTAAACAGGGCTAATGTGAATGGAGCCTTAACATGGAATGGAGAAAATGAGGATCATTGTAAAACTAGAAATACTATTAAAAGAGTAAATAAAAGCATCATATAAGCAGAAAGACATTTTAAAATTAAAACAAAAACAAAAAGGATGAGACACAATAGAAATAAACCAATGAACCGTTTTATTTTAAAGGCTGCATGAACCAAGTCGTTTCTGCTCATCTCAAGTTTTCAGGGAGTTTTTGTAATAATTTAAACTATTAAAAACTCAGCCTATAAAAGCATGCACATGATGTTTTTTAAGTGTTTGTTAAAGTTCAGTGTTCAGTCCATTATGGCGCCTTTCCTCCTTGAAGTCTCTGTTTTTAGCAGAGTTGTGACTTTTAACAACTGTCTAACTGTTTAACAAATTTCTGCCTTTTCTTCATTAAATGGGAAGAACTTCTGACCCGTTAATTCATTGATATTTTGGATTCACTCAGTGACTCAGTGGACTTTTGTGAAGTTGGACATCATCAGTGAAGTTGTTGACTTACTCATAATCTGTGGAAGGGAAACATTTAAAAGCCTTTTCTACCATTTAGTGAATATTTATGCTGTTTAGTATTTGTTTTTATTTCCCCATGTTTATATTTAAAGGTGAAACCGGGTTTATGTCTCACTTGATACCTTTAAGTTTCTTGTGATTCATCCTTAAGCTGCTTCTTTTCAAGCTTTTTGACCCACTCTCTGTGCAGTTATCTTAAAGTGTTTCCTATTTTACTCTCAGTTGTGTTTCCAATAACCTTAATCTCATCATAAGCATTTGACTTACTTATCCGATGAAAGAAATTGCACCCAGACGCAGAAATCTACTTGGTTTCACCTCATCAGTCACCAGAATCTGAGCAGACAGAAACTCTGTAAACACTTCAAAACTCATCTGGTTGTTTCTGTTTTCTGTCGTCAGTCAGCATGACTGATGCGACCCCGTGTTTATCCATCAGCCTGGTTTCAGGTTTTGTCACAGACGACATTTTATGCATCATGTCTCATGTAATCCAGGCGATCTCCTTACTTTTTTGTTCTCATTTGGTTAGCGATAATCTGATAATAATTTTAGATCCTTAGCATCCTGAAGCGTCAGCTCATCAATCAAAGCCTTGCAGCGTTTTGATGAATCTGAGCCGACAGAAATCCTGTAGCAGCTTCAGGATTCATCTGGTCGTTTCTGCTTTCCGTCATTAATAAACATGAGGAACAGGAAGCCGTGCAGGACCGCTGCTCTGCTTCACATTGTTCCACAGATTAAAGGTTATGCATCCTCTCATGAGTCAGACATTTCCCTTTATATTTACAGTGTTTAGGACGCGATTATTGTTTTAGGTTTAGAGTTTTGCCCTTTCACTCCTCTTGTGAATTTCTCTCTTCATGTCTTCCTCCTGCTCTTCATTTGCAGCTGCAGTTTTTTTTTATTTTCCATTAGCAGGCCTCCTCTGTTATCTCTGCTTTTCACATTTTCAGGTTCACTTTTCTGCTCCTTTAATTTCCCTCAGACTGTCAAACACTGGATCTGATTGGTCCGAACATTTCCAGAAACTCTCCGAGTCGTTTTGTCTCTTTCAGACGCAAAGAGAGAAACATTTTTCTGGCCAAATGTTTGATGCTCCGTTCAAAGCAGAAATTCCCCCACAAAAAATACCAAACTCTGAATTAACAACAGATGTTTTTATTGTCTGATTAAGAGATAAATAAACATTTAAGTCTGACAAAGAGATTTTAAACTTAGCAAATATTAAATACTTTGTGTTTGAAAGTCTGCAAAAATGTATTCTAAATGAAGGATTTCAGGGTGTGATTTAAATATCTGTATAAGCTATTTATGTTGCTTCAACTAACAATTATTGTATTAATCAATTATTTTATCAGTTATTCTGTTTTTTGACTAATCAAATGTTTAAAAATTGGCACATTCTTCAGGTTTTTCATTGAACCTCTTAAGCTTTTATTAATGTTAGAAATACATTAAAAGATGAAGGTAAACAGATAATTTGGTTCATTTTTAAATAGGAAAATAAACATTTTATTGCCTAAAATGCAGAAATGTAGATTTCCTTTAGTGAATTTGAACTGAGCAAAGATAAAACTGCCACTGGAGGAGATTTGGGTGAAAAATATTTACAACGATGTTTTTATCTTAAATGCAAAATCTACATGCTTTGTACAGTTTTAGCTTATTTACTTTTCTGAGTGTGGTTTTTTTTCAACAAATTACATTATTTTGAGTCCAGTTAATGATTAATAATCTACTAAATTAGTTGCAGATTATTTCAATAATTAATCACGATTAATCTGATTAACTGTTTCAGCTCTGATTCAGTGAAGTATCTTGACTTTTACGTTACATGCAGTGTATTTTTTTTACAGTTCATGACTGATCCCAGAGAAGCAATGTCCCGTTTTGTTGTGAATTGTTTTTTAATACAATATTGCAATAATAAACTGATTCACATTATTAGTAAAATCTGGAATTAAGAAGTAAAACAGCATGGATAATAAAATTTTTTATTGATCTTCATGGATTTAAAATGCCTGAAATGAGTCTTGCAGACACTTAATGACCAGTTAGGATAATATAATTACACCCTGAATAAAATAATTTTTATTGTTTATGTTGATGTTAATTCTGGCGTAAATTGGGAACTTAAAGCTGCAGCATGAAATTTTCATAAAAATGTTCTTTTACATACTTGTTGAAATGGTCACTATGTTGTTACAGTTTGGTTTGAGACAGACAATTTGTGAAAATATTGATCTCCTCTGCCTTCTCCCAGTGCTCCCAGTGCTAACCACAAACAACCAATCAGAGCCAGGAGGCGGGTCTTAGTGCTGTCAATCATGCATGTGAGTGATCTCTGCTACTTCTCGTCAGTGAAGCCCATTAGTCACCGACAAAGGCGGATAAACAGTTTCCCTGTAACAGTAAGCCGCTTCTCAGCCATTAGCACGTTTAGCAGTGCATACATAAGGTTGATTGGCAACACTAAGACCCGCCTCCTGGCTCTGATTGGTTGTTTTGACTGGGAGCGGTGCGTTTCTTCAGACGGCAATGATAGCTCAGGGAGGAGGCAGAGAAAAACTAAAAAAACAAAAAAAAAAACAAATATGTAAAAAAATATATATATTTAATAAAAATCACATATATATATATATTTAATAAAAATCACGTACTGCAGCTTTAAGGATTTAAAGTTCCTAAAATGAGTCACAAGTTTTATTTATGACTTTTCAGAGAATTTATCTGGTGATGCGTCGGAATAATCTAGTTAGACTTTAAATGTGTAAGTTGGGAACGTAATCATTCATCCTGCCTTTGACTTTTTGTAAAACAAAATCTTCTATCAGAATTTAATTCTCGATAACTAAAAACAGAAAACAGCAGCAAAACGTCCGATCAGATCAGCAGAGATCAAAACCTTCAAAGCACTTCAGGTTGGTGAAACAACTATAGAAATTTATTGCACTTTTTTTTGATTTGGGCCCTAAGGTAAATGTCACCGCTCCGTCTGAGACCTGTATTAGTATTCGTTTGCCCGCAGTATTGCGTTGCATATCAGATTCTTTTGCATCATCACTTGTCTTAGAGTTTTACTTTGAAGTTCTCTTCCCAAAGCAGCGGTGCTGACGGCGAGATGAATGATTTAGACGTCTGTCCGTTAGATGTGGCCTCTTTGAGGAGATAGGTGCGTTTGAGCTCATATGCATCGGAGTAATGAGGTGATGCGCTTCGTCAGAAAGGACTCAGCGAAGCAGAACGAAGCCGTGTGTTTGTTTAAAGGCTCCTGTAGTTGGAAACGTCATTGTTGTCAGGATGCAGTGTCGTGGCTTTGTGCTCCAGCTCTAAATACACGAAGGAAGCAGCAGATAAATGGCAGTGGAGAGCCATTCTGCTTCAGGCAGCTGCCCCAGCCCTTTAATCTTAGCCATCCTCTTCTTCTCATTTTTTCTCCCTGGCTCTGACTAACCACCCCTGACAGGGACGTGCAGAGAGGTATGCTCCCTGTCGGCTGTGGGGCAAATTTAAACAAACGAGAGAAATAAAAAGAGCAAACCGGAGACAAAAAGGAGGAACTGACAACTTCTTGAATAATTAGCACAATGGATAATAAGGAGGAGGCAGAGAAGAAAGCAAACAGAAGAGGCTTTTCTTGAAGAGCAACTCATGAGAGTGAGAGGAAAATGCTGAGCATCGTATCTGCAGCTTAACAGGTGTAACAAATTCTAGGAGGCAGTCATTTTCCGCGGCTGCTGCCTGTGCAGGCGGTGCTTTTAGTGTAATAGAAATATGAGAAGTTGCCCAACAGGGACTGCATGCAGAGTGCATGTGTTTGAAATGTAGAGCGAACAAAGGAGGGGGAGAGATGAAAGACAGAGGCTGCATGCTGTCTGCCAGGTTGGTTTTTCCTCTGAGGTTTCTCCCCGATCCAGAGTGAACGTCCCCGCAGTGACTCGAAATGAACAGAGTCCGCATTAGTCTTAATGCATCCTCTGAAATCAAGCTTCAAAATGGGCACTTCCTGTCCAACAAAAATAAGCCTCGGTTTCAATTAGCGGCGTCCGTAAAAGCTGAGAAAAGAGAGCGGCAGGTGCATTCATGAAAAAAAGATGTCACACTTTTACTGCTGCCCTTAAAAGACGGCCCTCGTCACTTTCTGAGGCATTAAAGACGGACGCCACGCCGGATCATCTGAGCCAGAACGTCTGGGCTGCTGGGGCCGCAGGCGTGATCGTGATAAACGGCGGCTTTTCGCCTGATTTCACGCAGTCACATCTGAAAACGTACTGTCACTTCTGGTGGATTTTTATGTAGCGACAAAGTTTGCAGATTTCTTCTTGTTTTGAGATCAAAAAGCAGTTTTTAAATACTGGTTTAATTTATTTAACTGCTGTGAGAAGCTGGTTTGACCTGAGTCATACATGTATGTAAACTTCTGGCATATTTTCTCTCATTATTGTGGACTTTATCAATAAATTAATAAATCAAGTTTATATTTACAGCACATTTCTGCAACAAGGGAGTTCAAAGTGCTATACATCATAAAAGCACAAAAATAAAAATTAATAAAAACAACATACAGTCACCAGCTGAGAAAACCAGTTGAGAAACATTAAATTTTGTCGACTGTCATCATTAAAATCATCAATAAACATCAAATATGTTGATCAATGTTTCATTAATTGTGGTTCAAAAGACACTCTAAACAGGTGGTTTTAGCCTTGATTTAAAGGAACTTAGTGTTTCGTCTGATTTTCAATCTTATGGAAGTTTGTTCCAGATTTCAACTACTTCATTATAAAACCTTAGAAGAAATTATGAGTCAGTTAAGCTCCAGTTCCTGCTGTCTGGATGTCCTACCCACACATTTCTTTAAGAAAGTTTTGCCTGTCGTTGCTAATGATCTGATCCAAATAGTAACTCATCGCTCTCTTCAGGTGTTTTCCCCCAGGCTTTGAAAACAGCAGCTATCAAACCACTGATAAAAAAGAACAATCTAGAGAAATCACTGCTGCAGAACTACAGGCCGATCTCAACCTCCCATTCATCAGCAAAATGATTGAAAAAGCAGTTTTTAAACAATTAACTAACTTCCTAACAATAATGAATCGCTTTGACTCCTTCCAGTCGGGTTTTCGTGCTCACCACAGCACGGAGACGGCCTAGTCAAAGTGTTCAATGATATCCATATAAATACAGACTGTGGGAGAACCACAGTGCTGGTTCTGTTGGACCTCAGTGCAACTTTCGACACTGTTGACCACGACATCGCAATTATTTAGTTTAATTAAATAATCACAATAATTATTTAATTTGATTAATTATTGTGATTGTTTTATTTAATTATTAAATTAACTAATTGCTATAATTAAATTAAATAATTATTTAATTTCTCTTTGCCATTAATAAAGCATTTTTGAATTTGAATCAGAAAATACATTTTTTAAAAATAGTTTGACCACATCTATCACAATATATATTTATTATTTATTTATTATCCAGCCCTACCAAGGCTGTACAAAAAATCTGATTAATCACAGTTAATTGATGCTTTACCTATGTTTTTAATGATTAGTAAAGAAAAACAGAACAAATCAGTAACACAGCTTTAGCTTTAAAACCAGCCGAACCCGAATGAATTGTCAGCATCAGGTGGATGTGAAACACGTTTATTAGTTTTCACTCTGTGCATCAGGAACCAGCTCACAGTTTTTGACCCAGTTCCACATGGTGCACCGAACGGGCGCCACTCGTCGCTCCATGAGGAAACAAGGCACTTAACCGTACAGCAGATGTCAACCCCGTGACGCCCAACGTCTCGATACATTTACAGATGAAAGGCTCCATCACTCCAAAAATAAAAAATGAAACCAAAACTTTCATCTTCACAGATCAGAAGCTCCAACAAGCAGAGGGGTTTTTTCTACTTCTTGTTTTTAAAAATGACTGACAGACTCGGTGATAAGTACAAATCACATCAAACGTGGTTTTAAAAAAACAGTAAAGGGATTACTCAATTTCTGTAAACACGTAGTAAAATACCTGCGTTTTGTGTGGGTCGGGTTCTGCTTGGCGTGCAAACAGACTCAGAGACGGCATCGTTCACACTGACATCTTACTTTTTCTGTTTAAAGTCAGAGTTGAATGATTTAGGATAATATTTCTTGTTTTGGTTTTGAAGGAGCCAGACTTCCTTGTAATCTTTTAAAGTGGTTCTGAATCTTACATGGTTTTAATTGGACTTTGGCTGCTTCTGACCGACTTTGTGTTTTTGAAGGACGTTGTCTTTCTGAAACGGACAAACCAAAGCAGATGGATAGTTTCTGAATGTCTTTTAGAAATTAGAGAAAAATCCAGCCTGAGATGGAGCTGATAGACAAGTCGTCCTTCAGATGACCTTCAGATGACCTTCAGATTTGTGTTTTCAACCCACAGGGAATGATTTTCATTTTCAGTCTGGAAAAACCCGACAGTCTTTCAGAAAAACTAAAAATTTGATTTTCAGACCATCCAACCATCAGTCTGTCCGTCCGATGAATCTGGCATAATTTGTCTAAAATGATCTGACAAAGACAGAAGTGAAAAAGCAGCCAAAGTCGAAACAAAACTTTGAAAGATCTGAAAACATAATCATTCAGTCATTAAGATTTTTAAAGAAACACAACACGTTTTAGGGCTTGTACAAAAGTCTCTTTGTGAAAGTAGACTTTTGCTTCTCACTGAGCTGAAATCACTTCAGGGTTTCTGACTTGATATGCAAATCACAGCAAAGATGCAGCTTCAGATTTACACTGAACTAAAATAACTCCTGGTTCCTCCAAAGTTTTATCCAGACGGGAGGAACTGGAAGCGATTCCAGTGAATCTTCCCTTCAGCTGGAGCAACGAACCCAACGGTCTGTTAAACGGATCTGATGTCACTGATCGATAGATGTGACCAGAGGTCTCCTTTAAGTGACGCTCAGTCTGTTCTGATCAGCGAGAAAGAAAGCCAGAAAGCCTTTCAGATTATTTGACAAACTTCCTTTTGTTGTGCCATTAAGTTTATATTTTATTTGTTGTTTTGTGTTGATCAAAAAGGTGACAAAATCCTTTAAAAAGAAGCGGTTTCGATGCTGAGTTTCGGCAGAAAACCAGTCACATACATCTTCAGGAGCGTGTTTAATTTCACCTCTTTATTCTGGCCGTGTGACAAGCCTGGTAGAAGCACGACAAAACTGGAGGTTTTATTGATTTCTTCTTTTTCTTTAGGCCAATCACCTGCCAGTTCATGTGTTTAAATTACTTGACTTTTTCCCTTAATGCTCAAATAAAGGTCAAGATTCAGAAATGTTTGAATGTTTGTTGACACGACCAAAATAAATTAGTGGCATCAAGATTAAAGACTAAGGACTTGCTCTCTATTTAGGTATAAAAAAATAAAGTTTTCTTGTTTTAATAAATGGCAGGAGGTATGTTTAAGTTGAAGAAGCCGCTCCTGGCCATATTTACACAACGAAAAACAAATGAAAATCTCCACGCACTGCAAAAACACAAAAGCTTTCTGGTCTAGTTTGTAGTGCAAATATCTTAGTACACTTTAAACAAACTTCAGCAAAATGTAGCAGCTTGTTTTAAGTCAGTAATACTTTATCACTGATGAAAAAGTACTAGTTCCACTTTAGGTGGGCACTGATAAATCGGCCCTGTTTTAGTTAATTTTGGGAGATCACTGATCAGGCAATACTTACATTTGAAGCTGATCTTATTCACTGATATTGAAAGGTCTAAAAATGAATCACTGTCTTCTTTTGGTCCCACCAGGTCATGTCTCAATGTTTACAGTTAACAATCGTCACCAACTCAGCAACTTTCTTTCTACATTTAACGACATTTCAGGCAAAAAATCCCCCCCAGTATCGGACAAAATCAGTAGATCAGGCTTTTAAAGATCAGTAATCAACAATCGGCCACAAAACTGGAGTCGCTGCACCACTAGTACTTCTAACAAGACAAGTTAAAGTCATTGAAACTAGATCTTTCTCATCAATTTTAAGGAATTATTGCTCTAAATCAAGCTCCTGTACTTTCTGAAAAGTTACTTTAGGTTGGTTTTGTTGGTAACACTTTATTTGAAGGGCTGTGCATAAAACTGACATGAACATGAAGGAGTCCTAATGAATGTTTATGACTGTCATGAAGCGTCATTCGGTAAAAAATGACACGTTTAATGTAATGTTGCACTAAAGGTTGCATTAAAAGTGTCTTTATTTACTGAATTGCACTTCATGACTACAGTCCTAAACATTCATGAAGACTCCTTCATGTTCATAACATGCCAGTCTAATTAAGACTCCTCTAAATAAAGTGTTACCCTTTTGTCTCATTTCAAACGGGATAAAATATTTGCACAGGAAGCTGGACCAAAAGGACTTGGTAAAGCTTTTTGGTTTTGCAGTTTGCATCCTAGAAGTTAGAAGATCCCCTAAAATAAGATACAATTACGAAAGTGAAAGCCTGTACTTCCATCCAGCGTTCCTCCCCTCTTCTTGTGGAGGTAATAAGCCCAGAGGGGGTTCTGGAGCATTTCTGGGCCAGAAGGGAGATGCGTTCCCTTCAGTGCGTTCTGGGTCAGCCTGGAGGTTTTCTTCCAGTGGGACGAATCCAGAAACTCTTCAAAGTGAGGCGCCCAGAAGGCATCCTGATCACAGAGCCGATCTACTTCAGCTGACTCGCTCAGATCTCAGCAGCGACTGGGGAAAATAAGTATTGAACACAGACTGCTCCCAGTAAATGTGCTCCTAACAGGCCCATTCTCATGAAAGTCACACCAGTATGTCAGTAACCAGCCCAGTAAAACCACACAGATAGAAAAGAAGCAGCACAAGTTGGTCCAAAAAATTAGTAAAGTGGAATAAAAAATGGGAAATTAAGATTTATTCAATATATTTTTTTAAAGTGAACGATATGGACTTAAAGGTTTTATCGTGATATTTTGTTGTACTATTGTGATAACGATAAAGATTATGATATAAAAAATTATTTTTTAAGTAATTATTTAACTGTGACAGTATGGTACAGCATTCATGGCACCAAAAACAGATTTAGTTCCCATTCGAAAAGCTTCATCTAAATTACATCTCTAAGCTGCACGCAGTAGCTGCATTTCATCATGTTTTTGGATTTACTAATGTTTATTGATGCTGAGAAAATAACAAAAATAACATTTTCAACCATAATGCAAGTTTTTTTTTTTTTTATTTAACGTCAATAACTGAAATTTATCAAAACATTTTTAAGAATTTTCTCACGATAAATGATAAACGATACGATATGTGCCCACCTCTCGTCCCAACCTTTGCTCAAGGAGGATTTTCCTTCTTCACACTAACGGACCGTAAATCTTCACATGTCTTTTGACGACTTTTAACGTGAACTGTGATGTTCAGACCTTTCTGTAGCTTTTTAAGCGAACTATTCCAGCAGTTTTAGTTTTAATTACCAGTTATGATGATTCCTTGAATGGAATAATTGTTTTAGTTTCAGCTTCTGTTTCTTATTAGGCCCTGGCACATTTCTCCATCCGTTCTTCTTAGATTTATATGAAATCTACCAGTTAAAAATGCTGAAAAGTAGCCACACATCATAATGCTTCCACCTCCAACCTTTCATTTGTATTGTGTTTTTGGGATGATGAAGACTGATATTCTTCCTCACATTCAAATAGTTCTGACCGAATTAGGTTTTTTCTTCAGCAGTGGAGTCTTGTGCTGTGAGTGTATACAAACCCCATTGTAGTCGAGTGAATTTATCGTTTAAATGGAAACTTTGTTCGGTTTAATTCGTCTTTTGATTATTCTTCTGACTTTTGTGTCAGAAATATTGTACTAATACTTGATCATGATGAAAATTTGCTGCTTCCACTTCCAGATTACGGAATAATCTGGATTAGTGCTAACTGGCACATTCATAAGGTTGGAAGTATGTCTTATTTTTGCAACAATAAGGTCTTAAGGGATCTCTTTACTCTGTAATGAAAAACCTTTTTATAGGCCATCAATTAAAGCTGAACTAGCTGATATAAATTTGCACTGATGGGAAGAAATCAGGATTTATGTCAGCCGTTTCTTGGCTTTCTTTGTCTTATTGCATGATGTGTTTTATTCTTATTTACTTATTATTATTTACTTAACTATGGACTTGATAGTTTTGATTTCTTTCTAGACTCTGTGCATTTTACATTAATTGTGTGAATTTCAAAGGCCCATTAGAAATACTTTTACCAACATGTTCTAAACTTAATTTCCCTATTGTACATTATATTACCATTGTTCTGACTAATCTTTCTAATTTCTATTCACATAAAATGAGTTGTAAATTACCTCACAAGGGAAAAATCACCTGGGTTAAACTTGACATTAAAACAATAAACCACAGTGCAGAAGGGTACAGTGGGAGTTTTCCTCATTTAGATGTTCAATCTCGCCTCTTTGGTACCGAAGGAAAAGAAAAATGAAGCATCACCTCGTCTCTGTATTAAATCTTTCTAATGTGAAATGACAGAAAATGTGTTCTGAAAGGTCACAGCACAGTTTGGCATCTAATGATCCAGTTTCTCCAAAGAACCGTAAAAATTCAACTTCATTACTTACGTATATTTAACAAGAAGTAGAAATAAGTTTAAAAATATATTTGTCAAGAGGAGAGAGGACAACAAACTGAGAGAGGTAAGGCAGTTAAGCCTCCATTATACAACAGAGAGTATTCACTAGGCTTCAACATCTCTACAATACGCTTTACAGTCTGGCAGTGCTGCTCACAGTGTTGACTCTAAAAATGCACTCCCACAAATCACAACAATGCATTTCAAGTTGCTCCCAGCGCGATGTAACGCACGAACAGACGAGCGTGCCAAATGCATTTCCACAGCTTCACGTTATCTGCTGGGAGGCGACGCCGGCTCCGGTCTGCTGCGGGGTCTGTAACGTCTCTGTGTGCGTACATACAGTATTTGCATGCATGCATGTTGGGTGTGATTCTCTACAGTTCATGGGAGATAAAAGACGGCCCCAGAGGGGTTGCCGTCGGCTCCAGGCTGACGTGGGACAGAGTGTGGCTTTGTGAGCGCGTTAGTGTGTGGAAATGAGCAGGCGGAGCTTTCCCCTGAGCCTGGCCCTCGTCCTGCTCTGAGTTCTGGCTCGGCGGCGCGGTGGAGGCTTCTGGTTCCGATCCAGCCGCGGTTCCTGCTCCTGAGGTGCCGCGCTCCTGCTTGTGTCTCTCCCAGGCTGAGCTCAGCTTCACGGCCAGCGCCAGTAAGTTTTTCCCTAGAAACACAGTCGACACGCGGGAGTCTCTGTACCACAGCATGCCGGTTCCCCGAAGAGCCAGGGTGAAGATGTTGATGGTAACCAGGCTGAGCCAGGGGTACAGAGCCTCCCGGCGGGGGCCCCTCTGCCCCGGCAGCCCGGTGGCGCCCAGCTCCGTCAGCGCCACGCATGGTAGCAGCAGCAAAAGCGCGTAGCAGTAGAAGAAGACCAGGCCTTCCGCCCAGATCGGCAGCCTCTGCTCAACGACGCCTCCGGACCCGCCCTGGGCCTCCCAAAGCCCCGCCTGCAGGTCCAGAACGTCCAGGAGGTCGACGACGACCCACAGGAGCCGGCTCCGCACTTCCTGCTTCCTGCGCTGAGGAGTCATGTGATCGGCGCCGGTGAGGATGAGGAACAGGGAGGGCAGGCAGATGGACAGCAGCAGCGTCAGCGTCTTCCTGGCCAGCGGGTCGGGCGGCCGCCGCTCCTGCCTGTAGTTGTGGCAGACGAAGAAGAGCTTCAGCTGCAGCAGCGACAGGAAGAGGAACCACAGGGCGTTGGCGAAACCGCGGCGCGACGACTGCGCCTCGGAAACCACGCCGGCCGAGACGAAGCGCAGGGCGAGCAGGAAGCAGGCATCGCCCAGCAGCACCGCCACATACTGCCACACGCTGGGTCCAGACATGCCGCGAGCTCCCAGCATGCTCTGCTCCAGCAGGTAGAGGTCCACCACCGCCATCGTGCTCACCGTGACCAGGGTTGATACGCACACCTGGGGCGTGGGCACCATGCCTGGAACAGAGGCACGACAGATGGCACGTTTATGGGTGTAGCTCATTTCTTTACATCATAAAAACACAGGACGCCACACAGCCATAGTTCCCACAGGTCTGAACAGGAAGTGATCTGCGCCATCTTAATTTGACAACCCTGACCGTCCTCTTCACCAAACTCTCTTCAGTATCTTCAGTCAGAGGCTTCTTCAGATTCATAGTAATGCAGACTGCTACAAGAGATCTTTCCTGCCAACAGCCATCACTACCTGTAATAACTCTTTGAAGAATTTGAATTAAGGAGTTACAACAACATTTAATTTTCCTTTGGGATCAATGAAGTATTTTTTAATTGAATTGATTTGAAGTGCATGCGTAATGCGTAGAGGACCCATGTCTTCAAGACCAACAAAAAGAAACTAATATGTGGACACTCTTGACCAATGTGCAAGAGAAAGATATATGAACAAGATGGCTGCTGTTGGGATCGACCCGTATGAGTCGGACAAAGAAAATATGTCAGTGGGACAAGCAGCTTCCTATGTCATAATTTACTACTTATTGAACACGAATGGAGGAGCGATGTGGCTTTAAATCTATGGATACAATCAATATTTAAACGGCTTTGTAAAGGAAGTACAAACTCTTCGTGTGAATAACAAGGTTCTGGTGACTGGCAGAGGAAGTACATGTAGTAACAAACATGTAGGCTACATGTCCGTGTTAGCTAGCAGATAAAAGCTACAGTAGCTTAGCTAGTTCTGCAGTAAGTACAACAGTAAATATCGCTGATATTTATCTTAGCTTTACACAGAGGTGGGTAGATTAACTCTACTTGAGCAGTAGTTGTGATTCAAGTTGGATAGGAACAAGGAGAGAGCGAGCTCTGCTAAGTTTGTGTATTACTGTTGTCATAGCAACTCCATAGCAACCGCCTGCTAAAGCGGCTGTCAGTTACAAAGTTTAACGAAAGTCAGACATACATGGGAACTATTGAGAAAACCGCTAACAAATATTACATTTTGATGAGTGCCATCATCAAAATCATCACGTCAAATATGTTGGTGAACGTTTTATTTATTATTTAAAAGCAAATCCAAACAGGTGGGTTTTAGTCCTGATTTAAAGGAACTCAGTGTTTCAGCTGTTCTGCAGTTTTCTGGAAGTTTGTTCCAGATTTGTTGTGCATAGCAGCTGAATGCTGCTTCTCCATGTTTGGTTCTGGTTCTGGGGATAAAGAGCAGACCAGAACCAGGAGACCTGAGAGGTCTGGAAGGTTGCTATGACAACAGCAGATCTTTAATGTGTTATGGTGCTAAACCGTTCAGTGATTTAGAAACTAACAACAGTATCTTAAAGTCTCTGAACTACAGAGAGCCATTATAGAGACTTTAGAAATGGTGTGATGTGCTCCAACTTCCTGGTTTTAGTCAGAACGCCAGCAGCAGCGTTCTGGATCTGATTGATTTTTTAGGCAGACCTGTAAAGACACTGTTAAGCAATGTGAGATAAACGCATGGATGAGGTTTTCTAGATCTTGCTGAGACATTAATCGTCTAATCCAGAAGAAATGTTCAATCGATGGAAGACTGACTTTATAACCGTCTTTATGTGTCAATAAAGTTCAGGTCGGAGTCTGTCACTATGCTCATATTTTGGGTTTGATCAATTAAGAATCCCTCTTTTTTTCGGACGCCCATTTGTTCAAATTGACTTTCAGTCAGTTTTATTGTGTTTTATTTCTGCTGTTTAATATTTTCTGTGGTTTTGCATTTCATTGCTTTAAGTAAAGCATTTTGTGGTTTCCTGTTGAAGGTGCTATACAAGTTTTACTTACTTACTTACATATCTGCCAAGCCATCTGTGTTCCAGTAAAAGTGACAAATGTGCAGCACAAGACGTGATTATTTTCCGGCATTATTTCCCAACCAACTGTAAACTACTTTGATGCCTGTTGCTATGGTTAAAGACGTTAGCTGCAGAGGAGAAGCAGTGAGCGCCCTTCATCTTTGGCCAGAACAACACACTCTGGTGACTCAAGCTGAGAAGCCTATTAAACTGTTTATTTTACATCTTTCTTCCACCGTTCTTTGAATTAAATACCCTTCATTTCCCATAAAAGACCCAAGATTGCTTCTGTTTGATTCGCAGATTTTTCCACAAGTTTCTACTTGTGTTTCTTTTTCAATGCTCTGCTCATTCATTATTAATTAATCGCATTCAGGGGGAGCTAGGTGCCCTGTCAAAGCTTTTTCTTTGCCTCAATAGTCTGCCGTGTTTATTCTCATACCGTGCTGCTAGCCTTTAATCATTCCAAATCCCCCATCTCGCTTCAGATGAATATTGATAACTTGCTATTTGTTTGGAGACGCGCTCGTCTCGTGGCTTTGTGTACACTGCCGGGGTGACTGCACGGAGACAATGCCAATGCGGCTGAACAGGGAGGGTTCATCCTGTAATTTTGCAACAGCTCATAATGTGCATCAACCACCGACGGAATAAAAAACGGCATCGATCTGCGGGAGTGAGAAATGATCATTGACTTTACAGGAGAATCGAACCGGAGTCTCTCTCTGTTGTGTTTGGTGTAAAAAAAAAAAGAAAAGCGCAGCAGCGCGGTTCGCTTTCTCTGTTCAGTGTCAACCCCTCAGCAGATCGATCAGCATTGTCATATGAAATCATTACCGGTTTCAGCCGTGCCCTAACAGTTGATCGAGCTGCAGATTGTCAGTCTGCCAGTGAAAAACGTGTATTGATATCTCGCTGATGGAAGACACATCGCATCCCTAACTCCAAGGCGCTCCGCCGCCTTCCTGTCCTTCCTGAGTCATTGAAGACGACAGAAGATCCCCCGCTGGGAGGAAAAACCGAGAGTTTTATACATTGGTGCATGTGTGGATTAGGAAAGCTGTAAGTGAAAGATTAATAGGCCTTCTGGGCTGTCTGCATGGCTAATAAAGTGTTGCTGCATGATGGTGATAGTTCATAAATAAGCTCAAGGGAAGAGGAGGTGATGAAGAAGTGAAAGTGACTTCCATCCACTCGAGCAAGCCTGGCCTGAATTAATCCAAATTCATCTTTGAGATTCTGGTGGCATCACAGTATTTATGCAGAAACGTGATGGACCGGTTGTAGTCTAAAACAGAGAAATTATTATTCAAACAGCTGCTATAATAACTTAACCTCACTGATTAATACATCTATACTAAAGTTATATTTATTCATGCGGATGCGTCAGTGATGAATTAATACCTTTATTGTTACTGAGGACTGAAACTAGAAGAGATGCTTCTGCATTTTGCTGTAAAAAAGTAAAAATTAATCCACAAAAACACAAAAATATCCTGCAGATTAGGGAAAATATCCTGAACCCTGTTGATTCTGTTTGCACCAAACAGAGATGGTGCCGTTTTATACTTGAATACATTCAGAAGGTTTATGAAACTTTAATGCAACTTTAAAAAGTGACACTGAAGCCAAACAGAAAAAACTCTACTGTTTTAAACATTCAGGTTTACGGTGATGGAAACCAAAACTTTACGCGTCTTCCTGCTGAAAGATAATCCAAAACTCACTCTGCATTAAAGCAGCGTTATTTAATAGCACAATCAAGTAACTACGTTAACTCCAATTGTTATAAAAACACCGAACATATCAAACACAACTTAATTGATTTTGTGAATTAATTCATTGAAATTGTCTCTTTAAGAAGCTCATACTGGTGGATGAGTGTTTAAAACTTGAGTTGCTTTTCACATTTGGTGGAAAAAAATGTCATTGTGTGACAGAAAATCACAAAACCTTTACATTGTTATAAAAAGCAGCCTCTTTGCACTCATTCTATTAGTTTATTTTGCAATGAGTATAAACTGTCGAACGTGACATCATCAGTGATTAATAGTCATTTGTTAATTAAGTGCCACTATGTAGTAGTAAAACAGAAATCCCACTGCAACTTATTGATTCAAAAGGACATCGTGCCACAAGGAAAACGAATATAAAACACGTCTGTTGCTCTAACAGTCGAGTCCTTTGCAGTCCCAAACGGATCTGGTTCTGGTCAAAATACAATGAAGGATAACCAAAACATTTTGACTTGAGGATTGAGACGTCTGTAAATGCAGTCGATGACGTGCAGGACACATAAGATTTAGGCTAAAGTTTCTGAACGTATATAAACACCTTTAACATTAGTTCCAATAACGTCTGAGATTTGATCTGGGTTTTGTGGTTGTTTTAGGTGGGTTTTACATTTTGTTTGGGCTGAAAACTGTTGGTCAGATCTGGCAACCCTGGCCTCTGGTCGGCTTCTTTTTAAGACATTCAACTCATAGCTTACAAATTGTAAGACGTTCTCTTGCTAGCTCCGTTTCCTTTTCAAATATCCGCAAAACTTTATCAATTTTCCGCTAATGTCAAAAAAACACAATTTTTCAATTTACATCGCATGTGAACATATTTGATGTGTATTGATGATTTTAATGATGGCAGTTTGCAAAATGTAATGTTTTTTTTACTGGTTTCTCAGTCGTTGACTGAGAAATTTTGTGTTTTTATGATGTAAAGCACTTTGAACCACCTCGTTGCTGGAACGTGGCATACAAATGTGAGTGATTATTTTGGCTCATGTTGAGGAAAAACACTCCAGTTGACCTGGATATCATTAAAAGAAGATATGAGAGATGGTATCATTAAAAATTTCAGCGATTTTGGAAGCGTAACCTATTAAAATCTTGACGTTGAAGAAGTTGGGAGTATTATAGAAGGAAATCAAAGGTTGGGCTTTTATAATGATCTGATAAATCTTACTCGGAGTGACTGTGGAGGAGGATGGATCGGAAACATCTCATTGGATACGACACCTTTTGTCTCTCAGCGGGTTGATTATCATCCCCTGAAACCTGAATGAATTTCCTGGCGGCCGATTGAGTGGATATTGGAATTTTAAATGTGTCTTGTGTTTTCTCGGGGAACAAGCCCAGCCTGGAGGGAGGTGTGGGTGAGGAGAAGTTCACAGCCTCTGTTTGCTGCTAAGTTATTCCACCTGCACGGGCTGCGAATCCTCACCCTGGAAATCTGGAAATCTGTTTGTGTTTTCGCTCCCCTCCCATGTCTGCGCGGTGTAATTTATTCTGCTCTGACTGAGAGGCAGGGATGACAACCCTCCTGTCCAGCCGGGCTCAACGGTAATGACCAAATTCATCATTCTTGCTGTCTGGGAAGTGACACGGCTGTTGACAAGGTGAGGCAGCCCATTTCACAGTAAGCATGAGTTACCGTGCGCTCGCAGGTAGCACTAAAGACCAGTTTCATCAACCTTGTGTGTCTCTCGTGTTGCATTGTCCAAGTAATCATCCAGAAAGCAACTAAAATCTCTGACAGAGATGAAGCGAGGCTCCGGTTTCCCCACTTTCAGTCATTTTCTATTAATATCTGGTGATTCCCGAGTGGACAGAAAGAGCCATGTTGGAGCCAAGATTCATTTGTCTGCACCTGCAGTTTATCTCCATAAACACCCGTAGCTCGGTGTCCCCAAATTGCACAATTCAGCAACCACAGGTGGCTGAGGAGCATCAAGGGCATCAAGACAGCTAATAATTTAATGGAGCTCAATAAATCCTCCCTCCAGACCCAAATCAACATCAACAGATGTTTTAGAGTTACATTCCCCCCCTCATTAGCCGCCTTGCAGCTTTGAGTTTTACAACATGTTATAAAAACGGACATAATAACTGTAAATAATTTAGAAAAAAGTGAGGTTGTAGTTACCCAAACCATTCGTATTGCACTTGGGCTCAATCGTCCTGGCGTGATTTAGAAGCGCAGTCGGGTGGCCAATAAGTGGATCCCCCCTCCCTCCTTTAGTGTCGATGATGAGCCGATAAAAGTGTCACTGTCCGGGTGTTTGGCCGCTCACGCTCCGGGAGAAGCTCCACCGAGAAGCCCCGTGATGAAGGTGCTGAGGAATTAAAAACAAAAACTCGTCTCATAGTTAAAAGATTTCCCCCTCGTTTTCAGCGCAGATGTCTTTCTTCCCGGTTCGGCTCGGTTCTATACGCTCCGGGTTTGGGGGGGAGAGGGGGGGTTTCCTGCAGAGGCTCGATCTGGATCCGGATCTGCGAATGCTGTCGCCTGCCTGCAGTGTGGGGGTCTGTTAATCTTTTGACACAGCAGCGGGGGAGGAGAAAAGGCAGGAGGAGGAGGGGAGGAAGGCTGCTCCTGCTGCTCCGGCGGCTCCGGCTGTGCGGAGCGGAGTGGAAGTCGCTCAGAAGTGGAGCTTCATCATCAGCAGCATCATCCTCATCTGCGTTGGAGCGGCGGAAATCTGCAAGGTGCGAGGCGAACTCCAGCACGCTGAGTTTCGGTCGTGGTGATTTGTAAGCAGGCTACGTGCTCAAAGCTCAGACCTCCCACCCTCCTTCAGTTCCTCCTCCTCCTCCTTTCTTCCTCCTCCTCTTCCTCAGCTGTGGAAAGTTCAGCAGGAATGGAGGAATATTTAAGAGCAGCGTCTTACAGTTGTGATGTTTCTAATAATGAAAGCAGGGGCGGCTCCTGCGTGAATGGGGCCCCGGGCGAGCAAACCATGCATGTTGAGTTTTCTCATTGGAAAAATAATAATAATAATTTGATTTTTGTTTTAAAATTAATACCAGATGCATTAGTTAAAAAAAAGAACTCACAACTCAACTGGGATAGTAAGTTTTTTTTTTAATTATTTATTTTTTAGTTTTTTGAATATATGGACATTTAAATGTGCGGTATGTACATTTTATGATTTTTTTTACATATTTGTTAAAACTGTCACAATGTTGTGACATTATAAAATGAGACACATAATCTGTTAAAAGATCAAGCTCCTCCTTGGGTTATTACTGCTTTCAGAAGAAATGCACCGCTCCAAACTAAAAACAGCCAATAAGAGCCAGGAGTAGGGTCTTAGCGCTGTCAATCAACCCCATGTACATGCTGCTAAATAAGTTGCTGGTGGAAAAACAATTTACTGTTTCAGGAAAACTATTTATCTGCCGTCATCGGTGGTTAAGCCAAATAGCCTTAGCATTTAGGCTATGCTAGCTGCAGCGTAGCAAAGAGCAAAAGGGGAATGTACAGGAGGTGGATGGCCACACGGAGGAATGATTTTGTGCACAAAAATGTAATAAACATGTTTTGTGTCGCCCATAGAGCCATCCTAACCTGTTCAAGGATGCATAATAGGTCACCTTTAAATGCCAGTTTCAGATTATATTTGCTTGTCTGACTTTTAATAAACTGGGCTTGTAAATAAGAGTTCCAACAAACATTATGATGCAGCTGATGGATTCCTATTCTTCCTGAGATCTGGTTCCTCCTGCTGACAGACAGGAGGTTTGGATATGACCCATATCAAAAACCGTCACTGCTTTCAAAACCTGATTTTGTTTTTCTGCAGAAAGCTTATTTTACCCATCATTGCTTAATGGAGAAGCAGCGGAAGTGGAGCGAAAGATGTTTCTAGCCTGCAGACAGAGTTAGAGCTCCAAAAGCAGATGTTACCACTTTAATTAGCCCTCCTTCTGTCTGCTCACTGCCTTCGTCACACCAGGAAATTATCCTTCTGTTGTAGATTAACTTCTTTTTGGCGGCTTTGTGCGTGTTCAAACAGGAGGATTGGGAATTTTCACAGACAGATTTTGTTGGGAAAAATGAATCTTTGGAAACTTCTGGCTCATTACGTCGTCAAGAATTCAATTTCAGTTCCTTTGTCAGACACATTTTGAATGTCACGGCGTCGCTGTAGCCTCAAGGTTTTAACATTTTTAGCCGAGGCTCAGGTCCTCAGCTCTGCTCATTTCTGAGGCTTGCAGAGTGTTGGGTTTATTGTGGAGTGAGAGGTTTAATCAGACTGGAGAGAAGAGCGATGGAGAGTCATCTTTCTTGTCAGATTCAGCTCCCCGCTCCGATGGCTTCCAAGAGAGGAGACATTTTCCATTTTCCTCACTCCAGTGTTTTATTTTTTTATAATAGCGTATGTGCTTTTCAAGTTGTCCTCTTTTTTTTCTGTCCATGCTGCTTCATCTCCTTTCCCTTCTTGTCTTTTCTTCTTCCCACTGGGTGTGGTTGAAGGTCACTCACTCACTGGCTCACTTTCGCAGAGGAAAAAAAAAAAAAGATGGAGAATAGACGAGTGGGCAGCCAGGCGGCCCGGCTGTCCACAGTACTGTGCACTCATCACTTTCTGCCTCGGACATGATTGGGGGAAGTTTGGAAGGACGCATGAGGTTACAGTCTGTCAACAGAGAGCCGTGCAATGACCTCCACAAACACGCAGGAGTCATTTTCCTGCTCTTACTCTAACTTATCACGGCAAGAGGCCTCAACCGGAGATGTCGCCTGATTTTAACTCCAAACATTAATCTTCCTTGTCAAAATCTGGCTCTTGTGTTGCCCATAATTCAAGCTGATTGCCAACAGTTCTGCAGGTAGCTGATAATGAAGCCTGGAGCAGCTTGCCTCCAGCAGAGAGAAGGAGTTGGAGAGGCTTGTTCTGTGTAATCAATAAACAGAGCCGCATGAGAATCTGCAGAAAGGGGACAAACAGCGAGAGACAGAAATCCTCTCTGGTTTGTAGCAGAAGTGCATCTGAGCAACCTTTAGTTTTATGTGATGTGTGGTTGACAGCAGAGCCTGAATGTAACTTTTATAGCCGTTTCCTTTGCAGCAGGGATGCATGGAAACATTTTGTTCCCAGAATCTTGCAAGTTTTGGTGCATTTTTTTGTTTGTTTTTAGCTTTAACTAAAAACCTTCAAATGAGGGGAACAATTATATTAATACACCTTAATAAATCTTCATATGAAGTACAAACGGCACTGTACAGACACAAACAGAACAGGAAAAGTATTCACACTAATTGAACATTTCCATATATTTGAATGTATTTTTCTCCAACAGAGACGAGGCCCAATTTCAAGGCGTTAACTTACAAAGTAAAATTTATGTTTTTTTTGATGTTTGTCAAATATAATTTCAGTTTTATATCAACTGAAAGTAAGATAGTTAACTGACTGTGCGATAAAATGACATTAAGTGGCTGGAAAACACATGATGCTGCAGCCATGTTGTGATGACTGAAGGCATTAAAGTACAAAATAAAGTTTTTTATAAGTTATGTTTCATGTAGAGCATTTTTCACAACTGAAGTTAGCATACACAATGTGGCTTGAGAACATAAAGCGCCCCTTTAAGATGTTCACACTAGA
>NW_015114401.1:123726-128726 GCF_001443285.1 Poecilia latipinna | reverse complement strand
TTCAAATATTGACCACAGTCGCTGGCTGCACTCCGACAACCTCCATGTACCTCAGCTGTCTCTTTCCCAACTTCCACGCCAGCACTACATCTTGTTAAAAAGAGTTAGTGAAGCTGAAAGGCCAATCACATTAACAGGGACGGAGTGTCAGAAAAGACAGCAGCAGCGGCAGCAAAAGGGTCGAATCAAACGGAAACTCCTCACATTTTAATTGCGAATGTCTAATTGCTCCCATAATTACGAGTAATAAAACTCATCCCGCCGCGTTGGTTTCAAATCGCAATTACTCAACTCCGCATTTGACAGCGAGGAAATATCGTCTTAGATTAGTGTCTAATCCCGCCGCCCAGGATCTCAAAGGGCTTTGAAGACGTCCTTGTCCACGGGCAGCGGCGTGGAAGGCCTCCGCCGCGGTTCAAGGGCTGCAGCCATTTTATTCTGGAGAGCTCCTAATCAGCCACGGTTGAGAAACGAGGGTTTATCCGGCAGCTTGAGCCTGTGGATGATTAGATGCTCAGATGCGGTGAGCGGGGTTAGCAATTTGGCCGGCGCATGGATGTTGCCGTTCCAGCTCTCTTCTTGCTGATAAATGTCATGTGGAGCTGGAGGAGCCAACCATCAACGAGGCTTTCATGACATGCCAAACTCCGTGCTGAGTTCAAAGACTGCAGGACAGACCGGGTTCAGTCCCAGAGATTACTGCAGGTAAATTATTGAACCGTGTAACTTAGATGTTGGTCGGACGTCTACCAGCGTTTAGTGGCGCACTGTAAAACATTTAGCTTGAAAATGAAGGTTCATCTGCTGCCTTCAAAATGCAATTTAAGTCAACAAGACAAGTGTTTCGGTTTTAACTCAAAAATTAAAGTTCATGAGGTCGATTTAACAACAAGAACCAAGTTGTCTAATTTTGTTTTGGTTTTTTTACGTTCTGATAGCTCATTAATCTGAAATTGGGAGTTTTAACTTATCTTTGGAATTTAAACTGAATGAAACTGCCCTCACATTTCTCTGTTATTTTAACAATATCAAGTTAAAATAACTACTTATTTTCCTTTAAAATAATTTAAATTCTTGTTTCAATTTCCATTTATGAAATTTCTGATCTAATAAAGAATTTTTATTAAACATCACAATGAATTCTGCTCAGAAACATTTAGCTCTGACAATCATCCTCATAGTATGCCCTGCGAAATGTGCTAATGCAAGAACCAATTTAATGTTACTTTAAAACCGTGTCATGCTAACTAGCCTTAGCATTAACAACATCCTATGCTAGCAGCAGAGGAGCAAAGAGCAAGAAGAAAGTGAAAGGAGGAGGAGCAACTTTACACGAGATTGTGATTGACAGCGCTAAGACCCGCCTCCTGGCTTTGATTGGTTGCTTCTAGTTAGCACTGGGAGAAAAAGTGACTCCTCTAATCCTAAAAATAATTTTCAGGTGATAGAAGACCAACTTTATAATTGTCTTTATGTGTCTCTGAAGGTTCAGAAGCAGATTTCAGGCCTGATCACTAGTTTCCAGCTCCNCACTGCAAAAATAGCAACATATGACAAAGTATTTTGGACAAGTTTCTACTGCAAATATCTTAGTACACTTGAATAAAGTTTATTCATATTGTTTTCAGTCAATAATTCATTAATATTGATGAAAAATGTCTTGTTTCAAGTGAAATTATAAACAAGTCCTTAAAGAAAGTTCCTATATCTTGCTGAAAAGTTACGTTTAAGTTAGTTTTGTGTTAATTCAAGTGTATTGATATTTTTGGCGAGGAAACATAAACTAGACATAAACACTTGGTTAGATTTTGTGTTTTTGCAGACTGAAACTGTGCGTTGACTCTAGATTGTTCCTCTTTGCATCCAGAGATAATAACTCCAGTTTTGTTTCTGTTCAGCTGGAGAAAGTTACAGCGTCGCAGAATTCAAATATTCCTTCAGATTAGCTCAAGAAGCTAACCATTTTAAAGTTGGGTTGGCCATTTTGTTCTAGCAAAACAAACTCTTAAGTCTTTGTTGTATGAGGACGTTTTCACAATCCTCCCAACTTTCTGGTAACAGTTTGGAAAGAAATTTACTTTTTCCATTGGCAGATTATTTCACTTAAAAAAACATTATAATGTCTTGTTGTAAGTGAAATAATCAGAGAATGGAACTAGCTATTTTTCATCAATATTAAGGAATTACTGACCTAAAATAAGCTCCTATATTTTGCTGAAAATGTGCTCGTCATTAGTTTTGTCTTATTGGAAATGTTTTTGCAGTAAACTAAAAACATACTTAAGATTTTGTGTTTTTTGCAGTGTGTGTTGAGTCTGAGCTCAGACTCCGCCAGATAAGATCCTTTGTGGTGAAGAGAAACCTCGAGTCACGTCATCTAAATCGGGCCAAGATCCGCCTCCAGTTGCTTGTAGAACTAGGAGATACAGATGTTAAATGCAGGAACAGATGGACGCAGACAGATGCATCTGTACTTTTCTAAATCAGCTTATTGCATTCTAATCATCTCTCTCTGGTGGGTCATGTCCGTGACTCTCTTTGCTTCTTTTCATGTATTTTCGCTGTGCTTCTCTATCTTTAGCGCTCTCTCCACTACTGTCCGCGCTTAAGCACGTTTTAGAGGTGTCAGGCTTTATCTCCTGGCCTTTTTTCATGGCTTTGTGTGGCGAATGAAAGCCTGTCTGAGTCTGTTGGAGAGATCATTATCCGACAGGGCTGAACAGAGGGAAAGGAGCGGGTGCTGAATGTGCAAGGCAGAGCCCGAGGGTTTGCTTTGACTCATGCCCAACATCACAGCCTTTATTTTAATCCATATTTAATTAGACTTTCCTGTACCGCTCCATCCCTCCTTGTTTACCTTTCCTGTGTTGTTTTATGAAAGGGGGAGAAGCTTGTCACATGGGATTACGATTAATTAGTAGGAAGGGGAGGGAAGGTAAAGCCTGAAGACTCCAGGGACGGGGGTGTGTTTCGTTCCTCCTTTATGATCTTCTAATCTGGATACCCCCCCCCCCCAAAAATAAAAAATCCAACCAGCTTGTTATTTTAACATTACTTTGTTGTGTTTGCAAAGAGAAGTGAGCGGGAAACGCGGAACATTTTAGGCGCTAATGAAGTGACAGAGATGCAGCGACTGATTTGCATTCATCAGGTGCTTCCTGGAACCTTTAGTGGAGAGATGATGTTCGCAGAAGTTGCCGCTCCGTTAGCTTCGTATAAATGTCTTTACCCAGCCTGTCATTGACGGATGTCTCAGGGTGACTGACTTTTCATCAGAGTCATTATTAAAGCGGGTTCTGCTCTGTTGTGGAGCAGCAGAGGCTCACAACTCCATTAAACTCTGTATAAAAAAAACGTTTTTCCCCTTTTCTCCCCCTCATTTGTTCAAAATGAACACTTCAATCAGCGTGTTGCCTTTGGGGAAAGATGGCGGGTGAAGGTCAGCTTAAAATTCGGCTGCATTAATTTGATTCTTTATTAGTCTTTTCCCCTGATTTCAGATGCGCAGAGAAATGCAGCGTTGGCCTGGTGTTGACTTAATGTCACCCATCCATTTTGCTTTCGCTCCAGTTGGCCTTGCAGGAGCCAGGAAAATGGAAGCTCGTTCATCACCGGGTGGCTCTGGCTCCGGGCCCCAACATGCATTCAGTCATAGCTGCGGTGACAGTGCGGCCTGGACTCTCTTCCTGGACCGCTCACATGTATGGATTACTTCAGGGCATGCCCACAACTGATGGTCCGGTAGACTTGGTTCGATTGGGGATCAAAATTGCAACATTTGTGACGTTTTCAGCTGTTGGGTTTCCGCTGTTTTCAGCTGAACAGGTTTTCCAAACTAAATGGAAAACCTGTTCCCCTCCTCACCTGTGGTGGCGCTGCACCAGGAAAGAAAGAAACACACAAAATCCTCAGAAGAAACCTCTGAGCATTTGAACCGCATATCAGTTGAGTTCACGTCAACCGGGACCAAGGATTGTGGGTGAAACAGAGTTCGCCCTTTTGGTTCACATTAGAGTCCGATTGCGCATTCACACCTCGCCAAATGAACCGGACTTCCTTGGCAAACGGACTGAGTTTCATTAAAGGAAACTAAACAGGGCTGCTGTGAATGCACTCTTAGTCGGTTTTAAATGAATTCCAGTTTGTTTGTCTAGAAAGTCCAGTTCGTTTGGGGAGGTGTGAACGCAGAATCAAACTAAAAAAATGAACTCTGATCTGCCTATAAACCTCGGTTTATGTTTGATTAAAGTGAACTCTGGTGCAGTTCGAATGCATAATATGAATGACAGGCAGACCGGAGACTGCTCCAGAAACAGGAAGTGGACTACAGCACAAGGCATTCTGGGTATATACAACCAAAACAAACGTGAGGGTCTAGCGCTAGCGAGAGAAACCGCTTGTAGTCTTTCACCAAACACAAAAGAAAAATCCTACAACTGCAAAAACCTGATGATACTCCTTTTTGTTTATAGGTTTTCATGTTTTTTCCTTGAGTAGTTTTTGTTGCAGCGCCCCCACAGGTGAGGAGGCGAACAGGTTCTTCAAAAGGTTTGGTTCATTTGGCAGTGCAGTGAGAAAGCGAACCGCAGCAGCTGAAAATGTAGCAAATGTTGCAATCTTTGTTTACTGGACTATGAAGTGTGAAAACACCTTAACGTAATCAGTTATTCTATTAATTATTCTGATGATTAATCAATTAATTGAATAAAAAATTGGCACATTGAACTGATTTTTCATTAAACTTCTTAGGTTTTCTATGCAGTACTATAAATTAATTAAAGGATGCAAACAAATAAATTATTCAGTTCCTTTTTTAGATGAGAAAAGAAACATTTTATTGCCTAAAGTGCTATCATATAGCAGTCCTTTTAATGAAGCTACAGGCGAAGCTAAAGCTGTGCCACTTGAGTTTTGGGTAAAACATATTTACAGGCAAAGGTGTTTTTATCTTAAATCTAAATATATTTGTACAGTTTTGACTGAATAACTGCTGTGAATAC
>NW_015114401.1:96216-119799 GCF_001443285.1 Poecilia latipinna | reverse complement strand
GTGAATACGCTGCTTTTTCAGTCTATATACTCCAGTTTATGATTAATCGTTTACTAAATTAGTTGACAATTAATCGCTGTGAATCCGATTAATCGTTTCGGTCTAGTGTGGATGTAGTCGGGCGTTTGACAGATTGACTGACAGCAGCTGTGCCATCTGTATTCTGACGGATATTCAACTGGATGATCTGTGAGCTCATGCATTTTAAATGCAGCCGTTAATCGTTTTTTCATGTTTATCTCTCTTTTTTTTCTATAAAATGCAGAAAGGGATCCCCATCGGGCAGTTCTGCAAGGACTTCAATGAGAAAACCAAGGAGCTGAAGGAAGGCATCCCACTTCCCATCAAGATCCACGTCAAGGTGTGTCTCTTTAACCCATCTCTGACCCTCCTCTCTTAACACCCATCCCTCCCACAAATGGGGTTAATCCCACTGCAAGCTGCATAGCATCACTGGAGCGCCTCCATTATTCATACTCCACCACTGAACTAAGCCTTTCTATTTGCATTCATTAATGAAGCAACAATGCCCAGAGGAGCTTGGAGTCAAGAGGCATTAAACACACGGAGGAGACACGACTTACTCATAAAATGGGTGTTAGTTTGTATTTTACTCCAGCAGATATTGTTTTGACTCGTCGTACCTCCTCCTCACTTTGTGTGTTGTTTCAAATCAGGAGTTGTGTCCTCCCAGCCGGCTGAATGTGAGTTATAATGAGATTTGTGCTGAAAAGAGGGGGGGTGAGCCTAATCCTTTAAAAGGCATGAATTTAGTCTCCGACGCAATATCCAGCAACAGCTCTGCCAGCACAGCAGGGGCTTATGCATTAGTGCCATCTGCTGGTGGGTGTTGCTGCTCTGCATGCTGGGTTTATTATAGATGTGTTCGTTTTACTGCTGCATTTCGGCTGCGGCGCATCAGCGGCTTCCAGCAGATCGCTTTAAAGGGCGAATGAGCAGTTTGGGCAGATGGAGCCAAACGTTTCTGTGCGTTAAATAAGAAGTCTGAAGCCACAGGGCAACAGCTGGAGATGGCTATGCAAGTATTTATGCCACTTCTCACATTTTCAGCGTGTTTTGTTGAGTTTTATCTAAGAGATAAAATGAAAATGATCCTCAGTTATGAATTACAATAAAAAGGATTCATGATTTTAATTATTTTAACCAATGATAATGTGTAAAATGTGGCTTTTGGCTAAAGGAAATTATAAAATGACATAATTTTATAATTAGGTCATTATAATTATAATTATATAATTATAATTATTATAATTAACACTTATTTACAAGTGTTACAACTTGTAAATAAGTTGTAGCACAACTTGTAAATAAGTTGTGCATTTTTTGCAATATATTCGAGGGTTGGTTTTTATGGCTGAAAACACATCACAATATAAACGTTTATTCTCAGTCAATGTTAATAATTATTGATTAGTTTTTTATTTTAAATATCCAAAATGCTGCCACACTGGTGATGTGACCTTTATTATTGCATCCTCAGTTTCCATTTGAGCTGTTATACTTTTCTCTTTTCTGATCTTTTTATTTTTAAGCAGCTGTGGGGCGCAGCAGCATGACAGCACATTAGGGCCATCGTAGATACAAAAAAGGAGGAGTAAATTTCTGCCAAAAACTCAGAAATCTTCAGATTAATCTCAGAAATTTTCAAGAAAAAACAAGAAATTTCTGAATTTGAAAAGTTGAAAATTTGCTAGAAAAAAAATTCTGGAAATGGAAATTTTCTGAGTTTTTTCTAGCCAATTCTTGACTTTTTAAATTTCCAAGTTTTCACACAAAATTTTCTAAGATTAAATTTGCCTCCCAAATTTTCAATTTTTGGAGAAATTTCCTTCTCTCTTCTAGAGATTTTTTTGGCAGAAATTATATAAAAAAATTTAATTAGATAATTTCCCTGACCCAAATATGCCGTTGTACAACAGAAATCAAGTTGCAGTTAAGTGGCATTTAAAGCAACATAAGATTCGACTCAGACTCGCGATTTGAGACTTGAGAACAGTTTTGTATTTTCTATGATTTTTTTTTCTGTTTTGTTTAAAATCTCTACTTCTAATCCTATGTAGCTAAATTAGTGTCAAAAAGATTCATAAAGCAAACAAGATTTGTAAATGTACAAAATGGTTCACAATGCATAAATTAGTTCCTCAACATTCAGCAGATTCACAAATTTACACGTTTCAAACTGCACAAGTACAGAGGAAATACAACTCAGCAAATCCCTAAGTTCACGGGTCATTCCGCCTGCTGATGAAATTTAAAGAAATAACATGATATTTGGTTTTACTGTGACAAAATGTTTAAGTCCTGGAGGTGTGAATACTTTTTTGATACATTACACACTTTCCTGTGATTTTTACCCTTCAGACTGAATTTGAGCTGCTCATCTGTATGCTGCGCTCCACCGTTTCAGCTGGCAATAAAGGATCACTATGACACATCACAGCGCATAAATAAATATTGTATTAACTGCGGCTGTGCCAACAGAGGGAGCTGCATTGTCCTTCTCTCAGTCTGGAGACGGTTTGTTCAGCAGTCGCTCTTCACCAGTTTGATAAAGACTGAGAAGTTCAAGGTACATTTGAGTTTAAAGACGCTTGTTGCTGTGAGACTGATGAAGATGTCACAGTAGTCATCAGTCAACAGGCGGCAGAGTTCATCACAGACGCAAATATGAACAAGGTTAACAGATAAATATCACCTGGAGCGGTGATGGTAAACATAGCAGTAAATGGACACCTCTGCATGAGAAGCTAACGTTTGCTTTTTAAGTAGCGAGGAAAAATAATGCTAATATGTTTTCCTTTGAACGAGCCAGACTTTCTGGTTATCGCTTCTTAATCAATACTTCCCCTGGCTTATTTACAGGTGCTTTGAAAGTTTTCTCTGGACTTTGTTTTTTTCACTCCTTAAGTCGACCATATACAGAAGCAGAACAGAAAATATTAAAGCTCCATCAAGGTAATTTCAATTCATCTGAAAGCTGCGTATAAGGAAGCATCTACTGAAGGATGATGAATAAAGCTGCAGTATGCAACTTTTGTGAAAAATATCATTTTACATATTTGTTGAAACTTACCATGTCATAACAGTTTGGTAAGAGACAGAAAATATGTGGAAAAAAATGTATCTCCTCTGCCTTCTCCCAATGCAAACTACAAACAACCAATCAGAACTGGGAGGTGGGTCTTAGTGTTGTCAATCACCCTCTGTGTGGCGCTGGTGGCTATTCTAAAGCCACCAGTGCCAGTGGATAAATGGTTTTCCTGTAACGGTAAGTTGTTACCACCATTTCCACATTTAGCAGTGAGCACATAAGGTTGATTGGCAGCGCTAAGACCCTCCTGCTGGCTCTGATTAGTTGTTTTTGACTACATTTCTTCAGACGGTAATAATAGGTCAGGAAATAGGAGGAAGAGATCGATCTTTTCACAGAGTATCTGTCTCACACTGTCACAAAATGGTGACAGTTTTAATAAATATGTAAAGGACATATCTTTTAAAATAAAAGTTACATACTGCACCTTTAGATTCTGTACCAGAAGTATTTCTTAGAGATATGACATTCAGATACAGTTCATCTGCTCTTAAGACATCTGAGGGCTGAGTCAGGTTCACTTTCTATGAAAAACAAAAACCGAACAGTTAATGGTTTTCTAAAGCAAAGAGAAGCACAATTCCAACCATATCTGCAATACAGTATGCAGGGTGATACAAACCAGTAATATATGATGTTCATATGTATGTAATATTAAAGGGAACAAATCCACATTTTGAATGTTTTTTTTTTTTACTCCCATTTGGGTTTCTGCTGCTCCTGAAAACAGCCCAAATGCTTGAAAAATGAATTAAAATACATCTTCTAGTGTCTCAAAGATTAGTTGTTTCAAAAACCTCCGGAAGCAGGCACTGCCCAGACGGTTACCTAGCAACCCCAGCAGAGCTCCACCTGTCTCCTAGCAACCCACTGGGGGTCGTTGCCAGCAGAAGCTTATTTTGATTTAAAGTGACAAGACGCCATAAAGAGACTAAAATCTCATTATCTATTATCTGTACACACAAAATGTAATGTGATGTTTTGTATAGACCACAGATCTTTCCTAATCTGCTCAAGGAAGCATAATAAGTAACCCTTATTAGTCTAATATTAAATAGTGTCTTAATTTACATTAATACAGTGTTTATTAGAACATTTCAGCCAACAAACAAAGCAAACTGATTTTAGTCTGGTTAAAACAGCTAGTTTTATTTTAGTAATAGCTGAAACGCGTGATGTTATAGAAAGTATAATGTTTGGACAAAACTAGGCAGATATTTTTATCTCCTTTGCTGCACTGTCCTAGTTGCTAAGATACTCAGGAGTATTTCTCACAATTGTTTTTTAAAGACGTTTTAAAAACTCCCATGCCGAAGCTGCTGTTATTCTTTTATTTATTTTTGCCCCCTCGTCATAAAACCCCCGGTGAACATGTTTGCTTTATTTTATAAAAATTGTTGAAAAAATTGTTGAAAAACAAGCAATAACAAGCAACGGCTTCTCCCTAGATGGAGAAAAATTCAGTTTCCTCTGCTGAAAGGTCACTGCTGGTAGATAACTCGATGCTGATGACAAATCACCAGCTCCGTCGGGTCGCCTCAGTCCAGCCCACGGCCGCCTGTTTGCTGTTTTATGTAAGACAGATAAAAATTGATCCAAAGCAAACTTTTCACCAGATGATTTATTGATTGGATCAGTGTGTCGGTTTTTGTTTTTACAGCGAGGTGGCAGAGAAAAAGGGGTCAGAATAACTCAGTGAGGCTGATGAGATTATTTTTACTCTGCTCCTGAGGGCAGCAAGGAGAGCAGGAGAGCAAAGAGGGAAATAGAAATACAGCCAGTGAGTTTATTATCATTTTATGAGGATGTGGGGGTTTTCTGTCGTCTTCAGAGTTAGCTGGGATGTCTTATCAAATTACCGGGGGACGAAATGAGTGTAAAAGACGCTTTTAGTGGCGATTATTCACACATAACAAGGTCCAAACTCAATGGTTTGTTTCTGTCTTAAAAGCTTTCCCTGCTGTAAAGAGACCCAGCAAAGATGTGAATAAAAACAAACTGTTCTTCTGAGGATTCATATGAGACCAAAATAATCTAAAGAGGAGCAAACATAGCATTTTAAATCTTTTAAATCTTGGCAAATCATCCAGGGTTTGAATGGAAACCAGCATCTCTGCAGATCCTTTAATACAGACGCAGTCATGTGAAAAACTAAGTACACCCTTTGGTGTTTACATTGAAATTAAGAGGAAATTAGTGACCAGGTTTTGGTGTTTTGGTGATCTGGAGCGTACACTGCAAAGGGGTTAAAAGAAAAAAAAGTAGCAATGACCTTAGATAAGCAACTGTTGTAGTTTAATTAAGAAATGTCATTGCACCAGAAAATATGGAAAAAGTAATTAAAAGTGAGGATTTATAGATATGTACACTTAAAAGACAAAACAAAACAAAAAAACATGTTTCACAGAAAATTTTATAACTTTTGAAAATAAAAAAATGTAAAGATAATTAAAATAAAATATCCAAAGATCATTTGGTTTATTGTTTGTTTGTTTAAAGAAAAAAATTGTATATATATTATAGCATATTTTAAAAACATGAAATACTAGTTTAGCAAAAAAACTAAAAACAAGAAAATTGTAATTTAGTTTTCTCAAAACAGAATAGAAAGACAGAAAGTCTTACAAAAAACATTAATCTTTATAAAAAAGTACAATTTAAAAATAAAAAATTATGTATTTATAAATATATTTCTATAAAACACAGAAAGGTAATATAAGATATTTTATTTAAATGCAAATATATGAAGAAAATACAATATAACAAACTGATGAAAAAGTTCTTAAAATAAATTTTAAAAAAACCATAGAACACTAAAAATGTGTTTTTGGCCTCAGAATTGTGTCAATTTTCAACAATTGTTTAAAACAGATTCAATTGAAACAGAAAAACTGTCAACAGACAGACCAATTTTCAGACTCACATTTTAAAGTTCAGGTTGTAAATCAATGTTCCTGTCAAGGTAAAAATAAGGCCTGAGGATTTTTCTTCTTCTTCACCACATCCTGTAAAAACAGTCAAGGACACTTTGCCCCCGCAGATAAAACCATGTGTATGTTCTGGGCTCCAGATCGCTCCGGCTGGTCTCTTGTTTGGCTCTTTTCTTCTGCTGTTTGGTATTCTTGCCTTCACTCTGGCAGTCTTAAAGAGTTACTGAGCAGAGGCTATGCTCAAATTATTACACTAGAAATAAAACTGTCCATAAATTAGTCTCCACTTATTTTCTTCGCCACTTGAATTCACTAAGCCATTACAAAACAATATTATCGTTTATCGCTGGACAATTTCAGTGTGTAGTGGTTCGGTTCGATTCCGATTTCTAGGGTCACTGTTCAATTCAGAAGCTATTTTTCTATTCAAACAGTGTAAAAATTCTGTTTAAAGTATCTATCAATCAATCAAATTTTATATATATATAGCACATTTCAGCAGCAAGGCATTTCAAAGTGCTTTACATCATTAAACACAAAAGCACAGAGTCATGCAACATTGAATCAACAATCAAAAACAGTAAATTTCCTGCAAGTCGAAGTTCTCCCCCTATGGGTACTTCATCAAAAACAAAAAAGAAAGTATGTGACTGACCAGAGGAAAAGACAGTAAACAAACTAGAAGTTTCCATATTGTAGCAAATGTGACTTCACACTTCATGAACTTTGTAACTGACAGCCGCTCTGGCAGGCGGTTGCTATGGAGTTGCTACGGCAACATTAAAGAGGCCCCAAGCTTAGAACTAGCTCTCGCCTCGTTCCTATCTAACTTATAAACAGTATAAGTACATTACAGTTAGTACTCAGTCACAGTTTTTGAGTACTCTATCCACCTCTGTGTAATACTAAGGTAAATATCAGTGATATTTACTGTAGTACTTACTGCCGAACTAGCAAAATTAGCTTAGCTAATGTTGCTTTTATCTGCCAGCTAACACGGACATGTAGGCTACGTGTTTGTTACTACATGTACTTCCTCTGCCAGTCTCGTTATTCACATGAAGAGTTTGTACATCCTTAAAAATCCATTTAAATATTGATAGTATGGGTTCATTGATTTCAGGTCATGTTGTATGCACTCTTTGTGTTCAATAGGTAGTGAACTGTATGAGATTGGAGGCAGCTTGTCCACATTGTCTGACATGTTTCCATTTGGATCAATCCCAACAGTATTTGTAAACTTTCTCCAAAATTCCATTGACATAGAATTAAATTTGTGGTTCTGATATGTGGAAATGTAAAAATTGTGATGAAATGATGAGTTGAGATTTTTTATGATGAATTGTTGCTCTGTGTTTCTGCAGCCTGACAGAACGTATGATCTGAAGATCGGCCAGCCCACCGTCTCTTACTTCCTCAAACAGGCAGCAGGAATCGCTAAAGGGGCCGGAAAGACAGGTGAGAGCATTGTGTCCTCTAACCTGGCTGTGGCAGGCGTCGCTCCATGTAGTCAGTGTTGAGATGTTTTATTCATGATAAGAGGGAGCACTGCAGCTCACACAGGAAGAAGATTTTTCCTGGATTTCCACCTTTTTGCTCCAAGCAATCCTCAGCCTTGTTGCCAAACACCAGAGCTGCGTCTGTTCTCACATCCACCTCCTACTCACTCTGTTTACTCCTGCAAACATTGTAGGAACGAAACGATTAATTGTGATTAATCGTTTGTTGAAACAATCATCAATTAAATCGTAACCTGGAGTATACAGACTGAAAAAAGGCAATTTGCTGAAAGAGCAACTCACTCAGAGCTACAAATAAGCCAAAAACTGTACAAACATATTTATGCTTTCTGCCTTTAAGGTAAAAAAAAAAGAAGAAGAAAAAAACACCAAGTGGCAGATTTATCTTCATCTGATTCAAATTCTGTAAAAATATCTCTTTCTAAGGACCTTTTGTTATTCAATTATTAATCAGTAAATCACAAAAATCTAATAATCAGCTCAGCCCTGATCTGGTAGGTCAAGCAGAAAGGTTGAGTTTTCTTCATGTGAAGAAATTTAAAAGAAATTTGAAGAATTATTTTAGCTGTAGATGCATTATTTGCTACAAACGATCAAGTATTCACTAAAGAAATGCTATGTTGCTGATTTTAGGAAATAAAATTGGCATTCTCTTAATAAAATGATTTGATATTTGCATCTTTTAATATATTTTTAATGTTGTATAAAAATACTGCTCAAGTGTTTGCAATAAGTTCAATTTTTCTTTATCAGATTAATTGATTAATCATCAGCGTAATCAATTAATTGATTCCTAAAATAAACATTATTTGCTGCCCTAAAACTTTCTCTGACTTGCACAAGCTGAAAATTGCTTTCTCTTATTCTTCTTGTAACTGTAAAGGCCACGAGACGGCGGGGATGGTGTCGGTGAAAGCCGTGTACGAGATCGCAAAGGTCAAAGGTCAAGACGAGTGCTTCAAGATAAGGGACACCTCCCTTGAGACGGTTGTCAAAACCATCATCGGCTCAGCCCGCTCCCTGGGAATCCAAGTTGTCAACGAGTAAGATCAGAATCTAATCTGAGCACCAATTCTCGGATTATGTTGCTATGCCCTCAAATGTCCACTAGAGGTCAGCAGAGAAACCGCAAAACTATTAATACCGATTTTTTTTTGCTGTTTGCATTTAAGATTAATAAAAACGAAAAACATGTGCAGCAAAGCAGGTTTTTACAACATTGAAAGTTTCTCAATGTGAAAAGGGAGGATTTGTAATTTGAAATGGAGACGTTCTTGAGTTTTAAGTCACAACTATGACTTCATTATGCATTCATTCAGCCATTAATGATCTGAAATTTCCTTAATTTGTCTACAAATTATTGATCTGCAAAATAGCTAATTTCCTCACAGAGCAACAAAAGTATAAATTGTTTTATTTGTCACATGTTTGCATTTTGATTTTGTAGAAAATCATGGACATCATATACCTGTGGACATACACTTGATTATCTGATTAAGTCTTAAAATCGAGGTTCATGTTGTTTGAGGTTAAAGGTCGTTTTAAATTCAATATATGATAATGAGTTAATTGATCAGACTCTTTCTTTCAGTCAAATGTTATAAAAAGAAAATAAATTATTCAACCAACCACTAATCACCTTAGTAAATAACATAAATACAATTATTAGTTAGTTTTGTCTTATTTTAAGTGTACTAAGAAATTTGCCCTAGAAACTAAATCAAAGTCAATTGATCAAATTGGTTATTTTTCCAGAGTATTGCTTGTAAGCAAACTTCCTCTGCACCATTTTACCTTTCATATAGACAGATACTTATCATTCATGACAAACGCTCTGCTCTGTTTATTTTACTTTTTCTCATTATTCAGAGACATTCTGCTTTTGCCTCCTTAAAATGCTTATCAAAGGATCTGTTGAAACCTGTCAAACCTAACGTCTGATAGGTGCAACACATTATGGTTTATTGCTTGTAACCTCAGAAGATAAATTGCTATCGTTGCCTCATTAATGGTGGATTCATCTGAAGGTGGTTGGTTCAGCGCTGCTGCAGTAAAGCATTTGTTCGCTGTCTGATCGTCCAGTTTTATTAAGATTAAATCACCGGGCGACAGCTTTTTATTGCTCACACTTATGGGGGTAAGTTGTGGTAAATCTGTGTTTCCTTGAGATAATTTTGTTTTATTTCCTGTCCAGTCTTTCAGCAGATGAGTACAAAGTCTTCCTGGAGCAGAGAGAGGAGAAGCTGAAGGCGGATGCTGCCGCAGCAGCTGCAGCCGCCGCAGCCGAGGCCACAGCGGGGAAAAGGAAATAAAAGCCTGCAATAGTTTCCTGTATTTGTTTATTTTGACTTTATACATGTACTACATTCACTTAAAACCTGATTAATAAAAGTTTTATGTTAACAAAGAGTTACCTGATTTGTTTTGTCTGCAACAAAAACATCAACTCTGCTTCTGAAAATATTTATGACTGTAATTTATTGGTGCTGAAGAGCAAAGAAGGTAATTGTTCTGCCTCTGTAGGGTTTGTATTTTCAGCCTCTTTGACGCTATTGTCCATTATTAACTCTTCTGGAAGCGGTTTGGCTCTAAGACACGTTGTGCAGATGGTATCCTCCATATTTCACAAGTTTTTTCAATCTTTCTGGGATCTGAAAGTTCCAGCACATTAATTATTGGTTCAAATGTCAAGAATTCCTGATGTGGAGATATTTTTGATATTATTGAATTTCAGAGGAACCTTTGTTCTTTCAGCAAATATCTTGTTTAAGCTTCTACCCAAAACACTGAAGTTTTGTTTAATTTTAGGGGGATTTCTTTGGTACATAAAAGCAATTATTTAATTTTAATTTTTAAAAATTAAATTTGATTAAAAAGGAAAAAAAGATCATTTAAACAAGGAGTTCTTCAATGTTTTATTTTGCGGGTCTTAAAGGTGCTGTGTGGGTGTTTTTGAGATTTTTGTTTTTATCTTTAAATATACATTGACACAGTAACCCAACATATAACAAATTAATAAAATTAGTCATAAAACAATTATATTTCAGACAGAAATCTGTTAATTATGTTAAAAGTTTAGCATTCATTCCAAATAACAGTTTGTTCATTGCAATGACATTTTTAGGCTGTCACTTTTGTACTGAAACTTAGGATAAAAACCTGAAATAAAGAATTTAGATAAGTAGATAGAAATGGCATATTAACAACTTCAACTGACCAAAGCAAAGTTTTTCACAGATGGAATCACAGACAGAAATTGGTATGAAATAACATAAGAAATAAAGCAGGATTTGGCAATAAAATAACAAAAATAATAGTAGAGTAATAAACCATGATTTACTCGATTCCAGTTTCATTGCAATTACGATTTCCCAATACTGAGGTCAATAAAGTACAACAACTTTGAGGGTTTTCGTTTTCGTGAATGGTTCAACCATAGACGACATATACGTCATAGACATATATGTTCATGTCTATGGATACAACGGAGTGAATTTCCCTGGATGGCAATAACAGAACCGTCGTTGTGCGCATGCGCGAAATATCCCGGATGTAAACAGTAGCATATACTCGGTGCCGTTAAAGGCTGCTGGTAGCACGAACGACCGTTAAAAAGTATGGACGCATATCACATTTAAAGCTGCAGCATGTAACTTTTCTAAAATATATATAGATAATTTTATATTTGTTGAAACTGTCACTATGATGTGACTGTATGAGATAAATAATATGTGAAAAAAATCGATCTTCTCTGGCCTGTCCCAGTGCTAACGACCAATCAGAGCCAGGAGGCGGGTCTTGTCGCTGTCAATCACAATATCTTGTGGCGCTGCTCCTCCTCCCTCCCAAACACCCGGCTCTCACCTCTTTGCTCTTGGCTACGCTGCAATTAGCATAGCCAGTTGTGAATGCTAAAGCTAGTTAGCATAGCTACAAATGACGCGGATTAACGGTTTTCCTGTAACAGTAAGTTGTTTCTCTGCTATTTGCACATTTAGGTATTTTTAGTAATTTTAGAAGATGTTTTCAACATTGAGTAACTAAATCTGTGCGTTTATTTTATCATATTCTAAAACATGACTTATTTTTAGTTTATAGCTGATATTTTAAATTGTAAACATAACGGTTGTAAGAGTGTGGTCTTTCAGCTTACACTGTTTTAATATTTTTTGCATACTTCCGCAGCTTGTACGGTGAAACTACCTTATAGTATAGTGGGAGGAAAACATCCCTACTTTAAATGTTATTGTTTTGCAGTGATTGAATTAGTAGATAAATAATTACATAGAATAGTGTTCTGTTATAACAAATTAGATGCACAAAAACAAGTTCAGTCACTTGTTTTTTATTATTATTATTATTATTAATTGTTTGCATTAGACCCAGAATAATCAACTTTAAAATTGTTTTCTTTAGTCAGTCAGTCAGTCTGACTTAAGGGGCTGGGGGGTTTTCTATCACCATCAGAAGAAGACGATATTCCTAACAAGAAAACCATAAACTGTATTATGTTTGCCAATCATAAGTCAAATGAATCTTACACATTCATCAACATCAGTGCTATTTTTGTAATTTGATTAAAGGATTACTAACCATGAGCCAAGTCTTGATAACTTTATTGATTTTGTAGCTGCAGTTCATCCCTGGTCAAATTTATATTAAGACTTCGTAAAGAACTGACCTATGTTTGTATTTAAAGTGTCAGTTACACACACACACAAAAAAAAAAACACTTGCGGCATTTAAAAAGATGAACTACTGTGCCTTACAAAAGTTTTTAATCATAAATATTTCTCTCAGAATACTATAAATGCAGAGTGTTGCTGTTTTTGTCTAATATAACATAGAAACATTGTACAGTTATCAGAAGTAGAAACATTAAACTCAAGATGTGGAAATAAGAGCCATGATTCGCAGAAGTTGAGCCATTTTCTTTAAAGTAACTGGATTATTTGAATTAAACCAGATTTAAAGATTAATAATTATTATATAAATACATGTGGTTATTATCATTTAGTGATTTGGAGGTGACAGTTGTCAAGATCTTCACCCTCGGAAATGTTGGAGTCGTCGTTGTTTCCTGAACAATGTGGCTCAATAAACATGGCTGCAGTCCTTCATCATATTCATCTTCCTCTTCTTCATCACTCCATCTGGCTTCTTCCTCTAAAACTGCAGAGAAATTGCTCGCAACTCCCTCCACTTCTGTGTACTCAGCTTTTGTCGTTTATAGTTTGATTTACCCTGATTACGTCACAAGATGGCGCCGGCGTTTCACCCAATTACCGAAACAGCCACAATCTGCATCTATAGCAAGAGAAATATATATCATTAAAAGCTTTTGTGTTCACAAAATGTAAGGAGAGTGGTTCGTCTTTTTAAATCATGTAAGTGTTTTTATTGTTTCAGTGACACTTTAAGTAATTCAGTTGCTTTATTCTTGTCTAAAAGCAGAGATGGGTAGAGTACACAGAAACTGGGCACTACTTCAATATATTTATACTCTAGTAAAATGAAAACGTAGTTATCCAAGAAATTACTCCAGAGTAAAAACATATTTCGTAAAAAGTCTACTGATCAAATTATCAAACATTTAATATTTAAACACTACACAATCAGACGGACCAAATTATAAAGTTAAGTGGAAATTTTGGTATTTTAAGGACAAAAATTACAATAATTCACATAAGTAACAGAAAATAGAATCAGTTTCAATAAAAGAAACGTGCTAAACTTTAACAAAAACTGCAGGTGTGTGTCTGGTGAATTATTGGTTAAAAAAATAATTGTTTTTCATTGAGTGGGTAGAGAATCCAGAAATTTTATTCAAATAAGAGTAGAGACACATCATAATAAAATCAACTGGTTGGAACTCTAAACCTTCATGTCTGTTTTAATTATTTAACCTTCCTCGTTGCTTCCTAGTCGGGGTAGGATTGTATTTGCTGAAGCTACAGTGAGGTTTAAACCCTTCCTTTCCCTTTGGCCTCCTCCTAACCTTTTTTCATATTCTTATACAACACAGTGATTCAATGGACTCCTTGAAGGTGCAGTGCATGAGTTTTCCAGAAGATAGCAGCAGTCAGCTGTGTGCAGTGATCTCACCTCCATCAAGAGCCACTGCGGCAGGTAGCGCTGGAACAAAATGTTCACTCGCAGAAAAAAAATGCAACGCCTAAGACTTTGCTTCATTAGATATCTTGAGTTTTGGGTTAATATTTGCCTCAAATTCAATTTGTGGAGCAAATCTTAGGAGGGGGGAAAAATGCATATTTGGTTTATTTTATGTTATGTCTCTTCATCTTTTGTGGCATTGGGGGATCAGGTTGTTCCGTTTCCATTTTTACTCCTTTTTTTTCTTACTGTACCTCTAATTTTAGCCTCTTTCTTTGCCAGCCCTCCCCTCTCTGATGCTTCTGAATAGAGGCTGAGAATAGACGCAAGGCTGTTTCCAGTCAGAGCAGGAATGCCTATATATGGAGCTCCACGCCACGCTGAGCGAGCCGCAGGTACATCAGCAAATATGGGCGACTCTGATTTGTAAAGAGGGTGTTGGTAGGAGGAAGGAGGGGGGAAATCGTCTTCCTACTATTACGTGTGTGTGTGTGTGTGTGTGTGTGTGTGTGTGTGTGGCCCCCCTGAAAAGAAGCCTCAATGCCAAGCGTGTGCGTCAGTCTGAGTCAGATAGTGTCTCATTCTGTCTCGTCATACGTGTGCGTCAGAGCTGTTGCTGAGCGAAACTCGCTCCGGGGGAAGAAACGCAGGAGAGTGAAGGGGAGGGAGGAAAAGATGATGGTGATGATGATGGTGATGATGGTGATGAGGGAGGAACAGAGAGCTCGACTCTGACGACACAAATGCATCAGCAGCATTAAGTGCACTTTAATATAAATGCATTTGTATGACAACCAAATACACTTATAAGCATCACAATAGAACACTGGTTCACAATGTCCATTCTGCAGTAAATAATAGGAATAATAATAATAAGATGTTCAGAATATATTCCATCTTATGCGATAAAAATCTCTCTCTTCTGTATGTACAGACCAGTAGCTGTTTCATACAAATGTACAAATGTGTACAACCTTTCAGAAAAGAACATATGCCTACATCCTGAGACGTAACGCATATGAAATAGCTTTTTTTCTTCAAATATCACACATACAGAAGTATAATTTTTACACTTGTATATTAACTTAGCCTTGAATAGCTAGAACGTAGGAATCAATCCTTTACTTGACCGTAGACAACTCTACGTGAGCATGTCGACACCATGGGAATTGTACCATTCTCAACCCGTGTCGTTTGGTAACTGAATAGAAATAGCACCCGTCCCCCCCAGTTTTCATTTTTTTAAAACAAAACCTTTTTGTATTCTAAACCCCTCTCAAAAAAGAAGAATCGCTCGTTCAACATAGTCAATTCGTATGGAGTGCCGTTTGTTAAGCCACATTGTGAAACGTTAACAGCGATGATTTCTTTTATTTACCCGGTAACAAAGAAAACAATGAGAATGTTCAATTTTCAAAGTCATATTTTGAACATATTATTCCTAAATTTATAAATCTCAGAGTTTCAAACTAAATATTTAATTCACAAGTCTAAAAACTAAATATTTAGTTAGGAAGCTGAACATTTAGTTTTCAACTAAGTTATTTAGTTTGAGCTAGATGTTTAGTTTTCAAAATGAAATATTTAACTCCAAAGTTAGCTATGAGGTAAATATTAAACTCGCAAGCTAAATATTTAGTTTAAAAAGCTAAATATTTAAATCTGAACTAAATATTTAGTTTGAAAAGTAAATATTTTGTTCAAAAATAATATTTAATTTTGAGCTAAACACTTAATTAGGAACTACATATTTAGCTTACTAACTAAATAGTTAAATATTTAGTTCTGCAAACTAAATATTTACCTTTTAGTTTTTAACTCTGACATTTTTAAATATATGGAATAATATTGTGAAAAAATAACTTTGAAAATGGACATCCACATGTTTTTTTCTCTGCGTCCGGCTAAACAAACCAAATGCTCACTGTTAGTTTTTCACTGCGTAGCGTTACAGACGGTATCCCATAAATTTGTGCCTCGCTGCACCGCGCTCCAGTGGAGCCACGATGCCGACCGTCCACTCGTTCGGAGTGGACGAAGAGTTCAGAGTTCAGGGGCCGTTTCAGGCACACAGGAGCCGCTATAAGCTGCCAGCATTGCAAATATTGATGCTGCAAGAATATCCAGCCGACTGCCCCACGGCCAAAAGCAGGGAAGAAGAAGAAGAGGAGGAGGAGGAGGAGGACCCGATGAGTCCACATTCAGAGTCTTAATGTACAGTACAGAGTAGCAGAGGGTTTGTGGCATGATCAGAGTCCAGTTCTTCATGTTTTCTTTTAGTTTGCAAATCACATCGATACACAAGATTTCAGATGGAGCAATAACCATGAGATGTTAAAGGTTTAAAAGTCGCAAACTCAAAGCTCAAAGTATCTCAGTTTCAGTTCCATTTCTACGTTTTTGGAAGGCTTTTAAACCAGAACTCGTCTGGTTCTGGGAACTAAATCAGAAGATTTAAGACAAGAAATCTTCTTTTTTTTCCTCTCTCTCTCCCTCTACTGATTGTTTTCGCACTTAGGTTGTAAACGATTGTAAACATTTGACTTCCTGTAACGTTTGAGGTTTGGGTTTGCGTTGCTGCATGTCAGGCAAAAAAGTGCTATGATTCATCCCACTACTGAAATAGCAAGAAATGCATCATTTGTTTTTGTTCACAACAGATATTTCACTACGAGTGAATACACATACGTATCTGGAGTTTGATCATCTCTGAAGCTCTGGAGAATAAAGGTGCACCGATAAATTGATCTGCCGATAAGTCCGACCCGATTTTCTTAAATTTGGAATCTGATCAACTAAAAATCAGCCACTGTCCACCCAGCAGGACATGTCTACAGACTTTACGTACCAACATTTCAGGCAGTAAAAATCGTTATCGGCCAAAATCGGGATCGGCAGGTCAGGTTTTTTTAAAGATCGGTAACTGAAAACTGCAATCGGTGCACCTCTAACTGAGAGGTCACCAAATGGAGCCAGAACCCAGGCAGTTCTGGGTCCATTCGGTCGTCATGTGAATCTGGCACCAGTTTTTTCTTTTTCTTTTTTTTCTTTTCTTTTTTGCAGTATTACACAGAAGAAATGACTGAACAAAAATATGTAGCCAATCTTTGTTCTTAGCAGACATGTAGGAGATGAAGTCCTTAAGTTGTATATACATTATGTATATTTATACACTTAATTGTTTTTTACTTTTCAGTAAAAGGGTCTCCACAAAATATGACAATATGCCATACTTAATGAAGTAAGTCACAGACTTATTTTAGAACGGAGGAACACTTCCACTCCCATCTGAAAGACAAAAATAGACAGTAGAACAAGAAAATTAGTGACCGTAGTTTTTCACATATTAAAAAAAAGAAAGGTGAGATAAACCGCAGAAAATGCTCACCTTTGTGGAAGCACTGTGGCGATGGATGACATTGGAGTTGATACAACTCAGGTTGTTGCCCTAAGCCAGGGGCGATCGAGGCACCTGCCCCAAACATGGGTTCCAGGACGGCCAGTTCCTCCAGGAGGGACTGAGTGCAAGACACGGCGGGCGTGGGCGAGGCGACGGACATGGCGGTGGCGGGGCTCGGGGAGGCGGTGAGGATGAGGGGAGGGGAAGCCGGGATGGAGGAGCAAGACGACACGGGAGACGACGCCACCTCCACCTCCATCTCCATCGCTTCCTCCTCCAGCCTCTCCCCGTCCGTCGTCGCCACGCTCGCCCCGCATCCGGCCATGGAGTTACATTGCGCCGATTGGACGCTACAGATGTGGCCCGCTCCCTCAAACTGGGAGGGTTGGTGCCAACACACTGGTGTGTGCGGAGAGGTGGGGCTGGAAGGGTCGGAGAGGTTGGGAGTGAAGTCGTCTTGCAGGAGGGTTTCTAGGATGTTCTCTTCAAACAGAGAGTCATCGTCGTCGAGGAAGATGGGGATGTCCAGACCTCTCCACGTTTTTACGGGATAAAACTCCCTTAGCATGTGGACTGGATCCGCCGCTTCGATAGCCGGGGACAGGAAGGGCGACGGAGGCGAGGAGGAGGGGGACAGTTTGGACAAAAGAGGATCCAGGTAGAAACCCTCAGCCAGGGAGCTGATGTGTTGAGCCAGGAGGGAAATCTCCGCCCGTTCCTTCTCCCGCTCCAAGGAGAAGAAGGTGAGACAGGGCTGTTTGCCAGGTGATGCCTCAGGGGTCAGCAGGCCTTCGGGGGGGCACTGGAGAGGCCCGAGCGGCACGTCGACGTACAGCGGCCCGCGGACCTCCGGCAGAGTCATCACCGTGCAATCTCCATCTCCTGGACTGTCAGGCGTGGGGGGCAGCTTCTCGTACAGGGCGCCGCTGCACGTCTCAACGGGGAACAGCAGGTCGGTGGAGAGGGTGGGCAAAGACAGGGGCAGCTTGGTGGAGAGGGTGGTGGGCGGAGCAGGGCTGGGGGTCGTAGTGGGTGGGGCTGTGGAGGAGGCAGAGGGCGCCAGCGAGGTGGAGGAGGTGGCGGTCGTAGCAGAGGGAGGAGGAGTGGTGGTGCCAGTGGGGTCGAAGCTGAAGAGCGGCTCATTGAACTGGAAGCTGGTTCCTCCGACCTGCGGCGTGTATGGCGGGGTGCACACAAACTCTTTGGTCTGCTGCGCCTGAGAGGTGGGCAGTGGCAGCGGCGGGTCGAGCTGGAAGGACGGAGGCAGGAGAATGTTCTGGGTTAAAAAGTCCAAATCTGCTACTGTCTCCACCGTGACGGGAGTCGGCGAAGACGCGGCGGAGAGGGTTTCTGTCGGCGGCGGCTGGAAGAAGCTCTCCTCCTCCAGAGAGGAGATGCTGGAGCGAGGGTCTCCCTCCAGCTGCATGGGCTCGGCGATGGAGCTGCCCGGCTCATCCGAGGAGCCGACGCTGCAGCCGGCCGTGCTGAAGTCGAAGGACTGGGCAGACAGGCCGCTGCTACCGGGCGTGAACACCTGGTCTGGGCTGGACAGGGTCTCTGGAGATTGCAGGCTCAGGCCCTCTGGCTGAGACGGGCCGGCGCTCAGAACCAGGGTCAGCTGGGTCTGCTCGGAGCTGAGCTGCTGGCGCACCAACCAGGCTTCAGAGTCACTGAAAAACAGAGAGGAAACAGAAACCCAGAGTCAGTTTCAGAGTTCATTCATGTTTCCTTTAGATTTACTGTGTTTTCTTTTTTTTTTTTTTTTTCCCAACTGGATTCCCAAAAAAAATTGGATTCAAATATATTAATTTCTTATTATTTTGCTACATTGGGATAATAAGAAATCAACCTGAGTATTTAAAGCGTTCTCACCTGATGATGTAGTTGTTGCTGCTGATGGGAATGTCTCCGTGCTGCAGCTGAAGCACCATGTAGAGCCAAACCCAGGAAAGATCGTGAGCCTGAACACGAACCACCATCTCAGATCTGCCCTCTCCACCTTCCCTCACTGTCAACAACAGTTGAGAACACGTTATGGTCGGTGTGTAATCACATTAATCATCGTTGTGTGAATGTGCCAGTGGGCACAGTGTGGGCATGGACGGCTTAATTTGAGCAAACGGAGCGCTTACACAGGCTGCGGTGCTGAGCAGAGGCGTGTGACAGATCCTGTGGGTGGAGGAGGCCGTACCAGGAGCGGGAGCGTAAAGCTGTCACATCGTAGCCCAGATACACAGTCATGCTGCAGGGCAGAGTGGGAGGAGATGGGATTTTTCACATCTTTATCCAATAAGCAGAATAAACTCATGATTTTTAGAGGTACAAAGGGCAAACTCACCTGTCCTGTGCCGCCTGGAGCCTCATGTCTCGGCTGTGCTGGGAGTTGAAACATGCCAGAAACAGGTTGGTGTCGGCCAGCGGGGGGGCAGAGGTCACGTCCCTGTCTGGCCCCGACCCGGAGCGAGTGGGCTGGGGCTCCAGCGGGGTGCAGAAACACACCCACACCGGGTTGGAGGTCCAGTAGGAGCTGGCGGCGGGGGCGGCGGAGGGTGGAGCGAGGCAGCGAGCGCGGATCAGAACCAGCTTATTTCCGGCACTCTGCCTCCGCACCGACTTGGAGGTGTTGAAACGGCAGCGAAAGAGACGGTCTGCGGGGAAGAGAGGGGAGGAGAGTCATTAGAAATAAACATTTTAAATGTAGCAGTTAATTATGGGGTACCACAGGGGTGTGCACTCGGATCACTGCTTTTTATAAGATATACAGGAAGTAGCATCTTAATTCAACCACCTTCGTGAGCGACTCAGTGGGTGGAAATGTCAAATTGTAATCAGAAGGTTGTAAGTTCAATTCCAGCAAGGGACTTTTAGCCAAGTCGACTAACAACCTGTTCACTGCTGTAGAAACATTTGTGAGTGTGGCTCTAATGTAAAGTGCTTTAAGTGGTCAAAATGGCTGGAAAAGAACTTTGTAACTCCAGTCCATTTACCATTTCTTAAAATTAAAAAGTGATTTTGGAAAAAATATAAAATAAATATCATCTATGAAGAACCGATTATGTGGCCAAATGCATTTCAATGATTTTTCATGCTTGCTTGCTAATTCAGCTGTAAAATTTTTAAGTACCTTGTACTTTTCTTTGAAATCTGAACTCTTACTTTGGTAGTCCTACCTTTAGAGGAAGTAAAAACGGTAAAATAAGGAAATGCCAAATGTTAAATCTGCTGGTCTTGAATCTAATTTTAAGCTCCTGGCTGACATCAGGCACAAAATAAGTTAGTTACACTTAAAAAGTTAGCGAATATAAAGTAAAAAGTTTACGATTGTTTTATTGTGAGGAGTGCACCTCTGGTTGCCATGCCAACAGCTGGTTGCCATATCTGTTGAGCTTTAAAATGAGAGACAGTTTTTACGTAAAGAAGCTGGTTTTTAAATGTGATTGAATATGTTTGATATGATCTAAAGTGAACCTTTTGTATAAATCAATCACCGCCTCTTTGTTTCCAAAAGATGTTTGAAGCAAAAAAAATAAAAAAATACTTTTAGGAAGATGACAATGACACTTTTTGGGGTTTTAGTAGGTGATTTTCAGTTTTCATTGTGTAATAAATGAATAGTAGCTGTTAAATCTAGGGAAAGAACACTGTGTCTTACCCATCTCAAGTGATGAAGAAGCAGACAGGTTGGTCCTCATGATGAAGTGATCTGCAGTGTCGATTATATCATAAACGCTGTCACCTTGTGCCACAAGATCCACCTGAAACAACAACAAAAACAGACACCTGGTGTTAATAAACCCACCTGAAACAACCTCCCTGTGTTGGGGAATGCAGCAGCGGCGTGTGTCTCACCATGGAGTGTCCGAGGTGCTCGGAGACGCTGTCTGACAGGTAGAGCAGCTTCCCTTCTCCGGTAAGCAGCATCAGGAAGCCCGGCATCGCCTGCATCAGCTCCGAAAGCTCGTGAAAAGACAGAAACGCAGCGCTCTCCTCGTCACTACCAGCAGATCCCGCTTCTGGGAAGAAAGGAACCAAACAGCTGTTAACGGAGAAGCGAGGCTTGGACGTATGCCGCAGTAGAAGCATGTAGTTCAGCACCGCGGACATCCTGCTGGAGCGTTTCAGCACCGCGGACAGCGCCGACAGCGAGGAAACGCGAACATTTCAGCACCGCGGACAGCGACAGCCTCAGTTTCACACTTTTATCAGCGACATAAACTGTCTCTAATAACATCGAGATGGGCTAAAGCTGCACATTTTACCCTAAAATAAGATTTTCATCACACTTTAGCTCAAACACTTGTTGATCTCCGCACTCTGCGGGAGATTGATCAACAGGTTGCCGTCTCAGTTCCTACCTTGGGTGAAGAAGACGGACTTCCTGGTGTACATGCAGGCCAGGGACATGATGTGCAGATACGAGAGCCGCGCTTTATCTGCATCAGAGATGGGCAACAGGTCCTTCAGATTTCGGATCTCCGCGTTGATCTGGTCCCGTCGCGCCTTGGACGCCCCTTTGGTTGAGCGGTACATCGTGGTCTGTTGCTGCTGCGGCGAGCCGTCAGCGTCCCCCCGGGTGAAAAGTTGTAAAGCGGAGCGCTGTTAGAAGATCTGCTGAAGTTTCCCGTCGGAGACAGGTTTGTAGAAGTGAGGGGAAGAAAAAGAAGATGTGCTATTGGACTTTCATCTCAGCTGTTTCTTTTTCTCCAGAGCAAGGTTTTTTGGTAAAAACCTTCTCCCTTCGTCCCTCCTTTCGGAGTGCAGGTGAATCGGCGGCTGCAGGTCGCCGTCTCTTCTGGCTCAGATGTCCGGAACCCGTAAATCTGGTTGAGGGACTCTGCTCGCCGGTCTCTTATATAGCCTGGGACTCCACCGGAGCAGGGGGGCTCCCGACGCGCCAACACCGACGTAAAACGGAGGGAGGAGGAGGGAGAAAGGGGGGATAGATATGCCTGATATGAATGCGAGCCGCGCTGAGAGTCTCCCCCTCCCTCCCTCCTGCCCTCTCCTCTCTGTGACTCTTCCTCGACGTCAGCTCTTCCCTTTACTCGGTCGTGACGTCGGCTTGAAATCGGGAGCTCCGGCGACGCAAAAAGCCCGATTTGGACAAAACCGAGTAGAGGGCGGAGCCATCGTAAAAACGTAACCGGAGTCACCGGGCTCCGGTGAATTGTGAAAGGAGGAGGAAGAAGAGGAGGAGAGGATCTGTGCTGAATACGAACGAGGTCTGTGTGTTTATATGTCTGGCACCTGCCTGTTTGCCCCGGACCCGCCAGTAAACACCGCAAGTTCTTGTTAGACCGCATGTACTGAGACTAAAGGAGATTATCTGCCACCAGAAGAGGCTTCATAAATATACATCACATCTGAAAATCTTCCTATATCTGATGATAATCACTTTATCTTATGTGCAGATCAAATTAAACCCCTTTTTAATACATTCTAAGCAACGTTATTACAGCTAAATGTTGATTTCAAAGCTATTCATGATTAAAACAATGCATGTTAGAATAAATAGTGCACACAATTAAACGACCAGAGCAATAAAAGATCATATTTTTCAACCATGACGTTCATTTCTGACTCAGGATTCTCAGTATTGTTATCTTTATTTTTTTTTTTTCTGTTCAAAGTTACAGACAAGATTTAGAAAGTCTGAATGGAAAGTCTGCCCGTTTTTTAATGAATGGCGCTTATAAATTATTCCGCGTTTCTAAAAATAGATCTCACCAGTGACCGACATGAAGGAGCGCGCCGCGCGCCCCCGCGTCCCGTCCCGGCTCCCATCCCTCCGATTCATAAAGAGCTGCAGAGGAAACGAGCCGCAGGATTTTTACCGCTCTGCTTTGACGGATTGAAGGTTCAGCCTGGTTTAGTTCCACGATTCAAACGAAATTCAAAATCTGATCGGTTATATTTAGTCTAATTACTCAGATGTTCTGATAAATTAGGAATAATTGGGTGAATAGTGTTGATGAATTTGTTCTTTTGTTATCTGAGATGATGAATAATCCCGTTTCAGAGCTGCTGTGTTGTTAATCCGATGACTCAGCCACCTCTGTTTCCTCTTCCGCCTTCACCGATCCAGACTGGTAATCACCTAAAGGTGCAAAAACAAAATAATCAAACACGAGTTACAGATTTGCACCTTCAGGTTTAGTGTTAAAATCTTTTTTTATTATTATTTTTTAATATCTCCGTCTTAAAATGGCGCCTGTCTGTCGGTTTTCTCCGCCCTGCAGCGGTTAAAACAGAAGAAGAAAAAGGAGGAGAAGAAGATAGAGGTTTTTTTTGATGGATCAGGAAAACATTCAGTCCCATCTACTAATGAACTGAGTGAGTCAGAGAGGAATCAGTTCACTGACCCAGTTTACTGAATCAGTTCATTGAAACAGTTCACTGAAACAGCTTAGGGGAGACAAATTACCATCAATTGTCCATCCATCCATTCATCTGTCTGTTCGTCCGTCCATCCATCCATCCATCCATCCATCCATCCATCCATCCATC
>NW_015114401.1:49469-91707 GCF_001443285.1 Poecilia latipinna | reverse complement strand
TTCTGTCATATATTTTATTATATATAATTTTATTGTATTATGTTGATATTTTTGTTTTAATTCGTCTTTATTAAATAAGGTGTTTTAGTTTTCGCATTTCATACAGCTGTTTAGTTTCTCTTTAGTTTCTCTGGCTGTAATTGAAACCGTCTCCCTACTGGAATCTGGTTGTTAATTGTATTGAACTCAAACCACTTTTCACTTCCCTGACACTTTCTTCAATAAAAGCACTTCCTTCCCGTTTAATTACTCCCGTAAAGAAAAAACAACAATCAACCTCTCCTAAGTCCAGACTCTAAATCACCTCAGCTCAGTTTAATTGCTATTTGCTTACTTGTGCAGCAAAAACTAGAAAACCTCTTCAGTTTCTTATAATTTTTGAAGAAAATTTTAGCAGATTATGACATGATTTGCATAATGGTGACTTCTAAAACATAATTTATTTTATTGTCTTGTTACAGTAAAAAGTTCCTCCTTTCTAAGTAACTCAGAGGTTTGTTTCTGTTGTTTACGTTGATGCTGTTATTTGTGGTCTATGTGTTGAGCAGCCGGGTTGTGGAACATTTCTGTCAGGATTTATGTGGGCTGAAGAGGCTCGTGTTGTTATTATGCAGGAGCTCCCAGAACAGAAACACTCCAGGTTGTTTGTTTTTCTGCATGCTCTTCAGATGTCCCTGCAGCGTCCCCGTTTTCTGCGTTTCCATTCTCACGGTTGTCATAAGAGCCCAGAAACATGAGAAAATGCTTGTGGTGGCAGAAGAAGAGCGACAGGTTGTAGGGACAAGTGTGCTGTCTCCCTGACAGCAAATGGACCCAAATGGATCCAATTAGACGGCCGTCTTCGTGCCAGAGCCTCCTGTTTGTCTCAGTTTTCATTCAGAAGCTCATTTGGACTTATAATCCACTTTGGTATTAACTCAAGCACTCACTGCTTCATTTTCAGGCTTTCTGCTCCGTTTTTTCACTTCAATTTTTCATAAATTTATTTCTTCTCTACGAGAGTAAATTTGTGCCAAAGTTTTTGTTCTTGCATTGAAGAAAATGTTTCGTATTCATGACTTTATTCAGTGCAGTTTAACATCTGATTGGTCCTAATAATAATAATAAATTGTCCTAGAAGTTATGACAATAAATGATAATATTGTCATTTTGAGACCATTTTCAAGTAATATAATAATAATGGAATAATAATACAAAAACACATTCTCAAAGAATAATAAACTTTAAATTCTTACAAACATTTAACACCAGAACTGTAAGACATTTAATCCAAAATAAATAAACAAAATAACAAATAAAATGAATTATAAACTCTCTGTAAACAAAATTATCTTTCAAAATAAGAGCCTAGTTGAGACCAAACTTTTGTCCTCCAGTTTTTGGTAGACAGAGAGAAAAAAGATAAAATTATTGAGCTTGATTTAATTTATCATATGATTAATTGATTTAAACTTTTTGGGTTGTGCCAGAATGTATTGATAAAACCCATTAAACTGTTAAAATATTAATAAATAACTCTTCACTCTTAAACATTAAATAACATTGGACAGCTTTTCACATTGATTTAATTTGGCTGTTTAGAGATAAAACTGTTTTTATTTATATATCTTTTATATCTTTTATATTTTATTTTATATATCTTTTGTATCTTTTTAGAGATAAAACTGTTTTTATTTGACTGATAAAATAATATTTTATTTTCCCTGTGTATCTAGCGGGCCACTTAAAAAGCTGTGGCGGGCCTCATTTGGCCCTCGGACCTTTAGTTTGACACCTGTTTTAGATTAAAAAAAAACAGTAGTGTATACTTGTGAGGTGAAAGGAAACTTACTACCAAAAAAACTTTTAAAAGAAATAAAATAACTTCAGCAACACACAATAAATGGCTAATAAAATAAAACAAACAAATCCAGAATAATTTTTAAAGAATCCTACAGCAGACGCTTCCCAGACTTTATTTATTAATTATGCAATCTCTGAAAATATGCAGGTTCTCTGGGGCGACATGTGAAATATGAGAATGAACCCAGTGAGTCGCTGGTTGCCATGGCGACTCCCCTCTTTATTTATGGAGCAAACGTGAAGGGGAGCTCAGAGTACGACTCCGTAGCAGAAACTGAGCAAAAACTACAGCAGCTTTCACATTGATGTTAGAAATCTGGTTTTGGTTTTCAGGAAAATTGACCCAAATATCCAAAAATATGTTCTGATTAGCAGGTACACACCAGAAAATACAAACAAGTGCTTTCTGTGGTCTCTTAGCTTCAACCGGGGATTTATTATTGAACTTTTATGACTAATATTGCTAGGAGAGTAATGTTACTAAAAACAGAAAACCAACTTCCCCTCTCTACCAGATTAACTGGTATTTTTACTTATTTATTGACTTATTTTTATTCATATTTACACTCACTTGTTTTATTTTAAGAAATGGTGGTTACCTTTATGTGCAGTTTGTTTTATATGTACAGTATTCTTGTGACTGTACAATTTGTAAATAACCAAAAAAGTTTGGGGGGAAAAATAAAAAAATCTGGTTTTAATTTAATACAATGGAGCTAAATAATAAACTGTCATTACTTACAGTGTTTTTGTGAAATATAGACATTTAATAAGCTGCAAGTGGTGGGGAAATGTGAATTTGTAAATTAATTTTTCCCCAACTTATGCAAGGATATTTATGTAAATTTCGATGCTGTTAAGGAGAAACACGTATGTATTTTGAATGTGTATTGATTTACAAATTGTCCATATTTTAATTTATAGTTTTTATTATGTGGGGTTACGAGCTTCTTTATTTTGATTTATAAGTTAGATGTACTTTAATGAACAGAAATGATCAATCAGGGAGTGGAATTGTAAATTAGCTGTAGCTGCTGCATCTGCGTTTACATTAAAAGATTCACAAAACTTTCTCTACATCTCACTAATGATGAAAAAATTAAATTTTGCAACTGTGTTGTTCCAGTAAGAACAATTGAAATCACACATAAATAGTTTGTTCACAAAAACATGCTGCGCCGTCGTCCTCCTCCTGCCACTTCCTGTTTTCTTCTTCGTGGTTTCTGCCAGTGGCAACATCCAGCTCATTATAATATGACTCCTGTGATGCGAAAAAGTGTTCCTATTGCAGTATTGCGCAACAACCCATTTTCGATACAGCGGCAAAACTTTTTAGCAAAAAATTTGTTTTTATTTCAGACTTGTAATTTTTCCGTTAAGTTAGTTTCAGTTTTATTGTTAATAGAAACACTCCTTACAGACTTCTTCTGTTTGTGCCAAATAAACTAATAAATTAAATAAACCTTTCACAATGTTTTGGCAGCAAAATCAAAAATCAGGTTGAGATGATTGTCATTTTTTCTTAAAGTTTTTGCTCTTTTGGAGACCATTGTGTCTTAGAACACGTGTTCCAACATTTAGGGTAAAAATAAATCAACCCAGTCACTCGCCCAGCAGAAGAAAGCCCACTCATTTGCTCAGATTTCTCACCCCTGACACACCGCTTCTCCACACTCACACCGAGCAGATGCACAAAGGGCAGCAACTATTCCGGCTCTTTCTGTTCACACGCTCCCTCTGAAGCCGTCCGCAACAAGTGCGACTTTCGCAGCTTCAGCCGCTGCGACTGCAGATGAGGGACGAGCGGCCTGTTCCTTCGCTAACTTAGTCATCTCATTGCAGAGAACAGAGCGCTCATCATCATCTGGTGTGAAAGTTGATAAGAAAAGAAATTGTACTGACAATGAGACATGAATTGTGTTTGTCTCACATGTGAATAAGCGGCTTATTTTTGGACCAATTCAGGGTTATTTGTTGAAAGGGAGGAGAAAGTGGTTAGTTTTATAGGAGAAATTTTCTCAAGGTTAGCATAACTGAATGATTTGGGTTTATTTTTACACTCGGAGTCAAGGTCTGCACTCAGCTTCTTGTGAGGAAGGAGCTAATCTGTCGCGTAGCAACACCTCCCACTCCTGCATTGAAGCAAGAGCAAGAGAGGATGTGAAATAACAGAGGAGAGTTTAGGGGGGGAAATTGGGGAAATTTATCAGTGCAAAGCCCGGGGAGTGGACCAAGAGTCTTAAAACATTAAAATGCTTTTATAAAAAACTACATGGAGGCTATTTATCACACTGTCAGCTCGGTTTTTATCCCAGTTTTTTAGGAATGTGCAAAGAAAGCTAAATTTTAAAAATCTGTCATGTTGAATAACTGCTTCTCCTTGAAGCAAAACCTATTAAATAAAGATATTTTATAGAAAATTGGGCTTTTGACCCAGGACAGCATCATTCTGGGGACACAAAAAACTCATTAAGAACAAGTTCATTCATATTTTATCACTCTGGAACTCTTAATTTATTATTCAACAAATGGCTGTTTAAGGTTTCAGTTCAAAATCCACATTTAGAGTTGCACAGACACTGAAAAGAGTCCTGATTTATAAATTTTATAAAGGAGAAGCAGTTCTACACTGCAAAAACACAAAATTTTACCAAGAAATTTTGGCTAGATTCTAGTGCAGATATCATAGTGCACATTAAATGAGCTAAAACAAACTTACATTTATCTTTTTGTCAAAATATAAGAACTTGATTGGCAACAGTAGAGTTGCCAATCAACTCAACTGCTTGTAAAAACAGGTTTAGCATATTAGCGCAAGATATGAAAAAACTTTAAAGTAGTACTTTTAAATTTTTTATTTTAAAACTACTGTCACTGTCAGATTATTTCACTGGTAACAAGGGAACATTGTCTTGTTATAAGTGAATCAATCTGCCAATATTTCAAGTTTACTTAGACATTTGCTCTCAAAACTAAACAAAAATTACTTGGTAAGGTTTTGTGTTTTTGCAGTGTAAACAGAGAAAATCTGACAGATTTTACACCTAAAATTTTGTTGTGGCAAAGAATAAAATGAAAAAAGATCAAAGATAAAAGATGTGTGTCAAATAAAAAATGATAAAAACAGTATTTTAATTTTATAAATTTAAAGAGGCAGAATTATATGTTTTACAGGCACATAGAGCCATTTTATAGCACAATCAAGTATTAACCGTCAGTTGTTATAAAAACATTGCACATATCAAACATAACTTCAGAGAGATTTGATGCCTTGAAATTGGGCCACTGTCTCTTTAAGAAGCTCTCTCTCTTTCCGACACGTCATCACAGCAATTCTTTATAACTTTTCTGATACAAATAATGTCTTCATACTTCTTTGGACCTGGAAGAGTTTTTCTATACTGCTAAGAAACTCAAGAAGTGGTGAGAGACTGCAGCAACGTTATTATTATCATTTATTAATAAATCTGGTTCCTCCATGTTTCAATGTCGCTGGAGTCTCACCAGATCTCTGCTCCTCTCTGTGATCACATTCAAGCTGATGAAGTTCTGCCAGAGAGATTTGGATCACAGCAGCTTAAACAAACAGTAATTAAAACAAGAAGCACCATTTTTTTGTTTTTCTTTTTTAGTAAGAGGAGATAAAAAATAAGAATGTTGCTTTTTGTTGCTTACTGATAAAACAATATCAAGAAATAAGAACCAATATGCACTTTGATGGTTTGGATCTCATTAAATTATTTGGACTTATATCAGCAGTGCTCAGTTAGTAAAACTGCACTCTAACCTGTGCAACAAATTAAATTAGAAAAATGAGGTTTCACTAAACTCTTATCTAAAGAACAGGATGAAATGCCAAATTTTCAGTAGATATTTTCAAACTCAGTTCAAAACTACTTTATTAGTCCCAAAGGAAAATTCTGTGTTTTTAAAATTTCCATAGTTTATTATTTAATGAATGGTGTCGTTTACAACATGTTTTATCTTTTCTATCTGCTGATTTAGATTCAGATTTAGGTTTCTTACATGAATTTATATTGTTTTCCATGCTGAAAGCCACATTATCTGTAAATACGCTGCAAAAACACAAAATCTTACCAAATATTTTGATCTGGTTTCTACTGCAAATATCTTAACTATAAACTTGAAATAAGATAAAACTAGCTTACAAGTAACTTTTCAGCAAGAAATAGGATCTTATTTTAAGTAAATAATTCTTCAATATTGATCAAAAAGAACTAGTTCCACTGACGGATTGATATTTTCCCCTTTTTATGAGTGGAACAAGTACTTCTACATCAGTATTTACTTAAAACAAGCTACTATTTATTGATGAAAATTTGCTTGTAAGTTAGTTTTGTCTTATTTCAAGTTTACTAAAACATTTGCACTACAAAATAGATCCAAAATACTTGGTAAGATTTTGTGTTTTTGCAGTAATCTGTTTTATGTTGAAGGCAATAGCTTTGTGTTAACATACAAATACTCTTTCCACACACACAAAAAATCAAAACAAGAAATGTGCTTCATGACTCCTCCATCTCCTCTCACTGCTCGGGGTGTTGGATCTAAAAATTATGCAGTCTTGGAAAAAAAATATAAAAAACAAACTGAAATGTGAACAAGACATTGAGATTAACAGTTTTCTCTCTGTGTGTTTTTTTATTCTTAGCGTTTTGTCTTGTTTTCAAAGCGTGAATCTGATGCATCACACCAAGTAAAATTAGTCATGGCTGCTGTGTGAATCATCAGCTCATCCAGTTTCCGTATGGCTTTATTTTTCTTCTTTCATTTCATTTTCACTAGACTCATCCAAAAAGTGTTTTTGCTTAATAAAGAACAATTGTTTGTTAAATCAAGAAAGTTATAGATACCTCTGAACACGAGTGTTTTCAGTCGGTGACAGACCTCTACAAGAGATCCTCAAGTTTTTGAAGATCCTTGGATAATGTGTTACAATATTACAAGTATTTTTGAATTTATTTGAATTAAATTTTTAGGTTTGAGGTGGAAATATATTCTATTTTAGATCTAGTAAAAATGTTTAATAGTTCCAAAGTGCCTTGCCAATGTTTCCCCCCAAAATGTTGTCATTTTACAACCATAAACGTGTAGGAATTTATTGACATTTAAAGACTTTATGAGGCTTGTGAAGGCAATAAGTTTCACTTTTTATTTCAGGGTATCAGAGTAGTTCCACTGGCAGATTATTTCACTTTAAAAAAATATTTTATAGGTGAAATAATCTGCCAGGGGAACTAGTATTTTTTTAATCTATCAATATTAAAGAATTATTGTTGAAAAGTAACGTGTAATTTAGTTTAGTCTAATTTCAAGCGTATAAAGATATATCTGCTTGAACCTAGACAAAATTTGTTGGTAATAAGGTAATAATTTGTTTCTGCTACGGATTTTTCTGCATGAAAAAATTATACAGTCAATGTGTTTTTGCAGTGAAAGTAAAGAGAAAATAACAATGCTACATAACATAGTTGACTTTCAACTTTTTTGTCATTAAACTGCAAAAATGTTTTTCTTTGTTTTCCATTAAACATAAAACAGCCAATTGCAAAAAGAAAATGTCTCTTAAGTCAGTTTTGAATTTATTTTTCTAACGTCACATTTTTGTCTGTATTAATGGGTGTGTACCTGCAGCAGACTTGCTAATGCTCACATTTTGGGAGTATTTTAGAAGCATTTTTCACCTTCGCTGTTGAATCGGATGGATAAACAGACTGAGCCCATCCTCACTGCTGCTCCTCACCTCCCGCCTTTTTATCCATCCATCCGCCCTCCCCCTCCGTGAAGGCGAGCAGCCTTGTGCCTTTTCTCTTTTCGTTTCAATATTGGGTTTATTTTTAGCATTCGCTGAACAGAAGTTTTTCAACCTGCGCTCTTTGAGTTGTGTTGAAGTTCTCTGTCTCCCCAAGGTCCCTGGATTATACTTAGAGTCTCAGGAGAACATGGGGACAAAGGCTCGGTAAATAGCCTTGGTGGGTTTTATTAAGGCTGCTTTTGTGACAGGCTGAAAGAGCGTCCAAACTCAAACATAAGATGGAGATGTGTAAGATCTGCTTAAGTTTTTAAGGTAACGCGCTCACGTTCACACACCAGGTCTAAATGCTCGATTTTTAGCTGAAATCCGATTTATTTGTTTGTTTTGCTAGTCGTACTAAACGAAATGAGACTTCTGTATTAATCGTTAACGCCTAAGTTAAATCCGCATGCGCAGAAAAAGAAACGAATTGTTTACGGAAGTAACTACGGATACAGCCGTCCATACTTGTCAAGTCTCCCGTTTTGGCCAGAAAACTACTGTATTTTACCCCTCTGTTCCGGCGTGCTCCTAGTTATTTCCCGTTTTACGGTAGTCATCAACGGCATGTCTACGGCAGTCGTTATCCGTCTTCTTTCCCGCTCTTACCTCTGACGGTAGTTTAATTCGCTCCTCCAACTCCCCCCACTCCAACAGATACCGTATTCTCAGGTTCCAAACTTGACAGGTATGACCGTTTATTTATAGATTTTAAAAGTTTTTTCAGTAACAAGAGCAGACGGTATTGTCACAATAGCATAGCCACGCTAACAAAGCTAATAAACAGAAAGTACAACTACTAGCAGTAGCTTTTTGTGGAGCGTTGACCACAATTTCTGTTTGGATCTAGTCAGAACCAGTAGTGGTCTTTCATGATTTCACAACCATAAATTTAAGTCATTATTTACGTCCCGATTTAACGTGCCTGGCTTTTTCTGAGGATGTCTCACATTAGTAACGTAAAGTCGGATGAAATGCAACATGAAAGTTCATTGCAGATGCTTTGAAAACAGTCAGATATGTTTCTGAATGAGTATGGAAGTGGCACAGATCGGATTTATTTTTTAAGATGGTGAAAAAATCGGAAATGTACCAAGGCGTATTACGACCATCGATAGAAAAAAAGTAGGAGTAAATTTTACAAACGTAGAGCTGTCTGACATCCAAAAGTAAAAAAAATAAAATAAAAGTCTTTCTAAACTCAGAAATTTTCCCAAAGTCAAAAATGTTTGGTTTTGAGCTCAGATAATTTACAATTTTTTATAGAAAATTTCTGACTTAAGTCTCTAATGTTTATTTCTCACAAATTTTCAACTTCTTTTTTTTCTACGAAGACCCCAACACACCATCATACATAACTCAGCTTGGAAATTATCCTTATAATCTTTTTAATTACCTAATAACTTCTGCATATGTTGAAACATTGATTGATTTATTTTATTTAAATGGCACGGTGCATATTAGTGAGCGCGCAATGTTGTCGTAAATATACCATATTAAGCAAAAATGCAAATTTCCATCCAGAGTTGCATAAAGTAACACAATATACAAACATCCATACAATTTCATACATAAAAATAAGAAAAAAAAACTACTCCAACCCTATTTTAAGAGGTTTATATCAAAAATACAATTTTTTTTTAGATGTTTACAAAACTGTCACAAAAATAACAACTGAAACAGAAAAATCCTCAAACATGGTTAAATGATCATGATCATGGTGACTAACCAACCATTCATTTATATGTGTCTGGAAAACTATCTCAACATTTAAACTGGTTCTGAGCCTCGTACTGTAACATACCAGCACAGACAGTGGCTCTTTTCTCTATGACACTCGGTTGGTGCTGATGCGGGGTTGCCATGGTGACGTGATGTAGATGTGTTACATCATCAGAGACCTCCTAGCAGCAGATCTTTCGCTTCCTTTTTCTCCCCTCCATCGATAAGCTCTCGGCCTCCTTTTTCAGTCCAAAAGGTCAAGTGCAGATAAACTCAGGGGGGAAACACAGAAAGACAGAGGGACACGTTCTTTCAAGTGTTCGTTTCTCTAATCTGAGTCGACACCTGCAGCAGATTGATTGATGCGTTTTGCATAAGCGAAGCGGTGAGTGGGCTGACATGAGGAGTGGTTTTAAAAGCCTCGTCCAAACTTACACGTCTATTGACCCTGTAATTTTAAAACCAATCACATCACACAACTCCTTTAGTTCCCCTCTCATGTTCCCTGCTCTTCCTCTTCCACTCACATTTCAAGCTGATTCACGGCCGGATGGAGCTTGTTACTCGTTATCAACTGGGGCTCATTCAATTCTTCCCAAAAAGACTCGTTTTCCATCCATCTGTCTGTCTGCCGCATTGGAAGAGACGAAAAAACAGCATCAGGCTGCAGATGAGCTTGACAAAGCAATCTTTTAAGGCGAAAAATTGTTTTTACTGTCATAATTAACCTTGTAAGTGTTATTAAAAAGCACATTTGGCTATAAATACCATAAACGGTGCAGTCCGCTTGCTGTCTGATTGTTGTGGAGGCTTGCTGAGCTTTCATTGGCAGGGCAGATTGTATCTATTTTTGGAGGTGTTTATGAGCAGATGTAAACATTCCTGTGGGCAGTGGCGCAAAGTAACAGAATGCATTTGCTCAGTTTTAGTGCCAGACAGCAATAGATTAGTGGAAAGATGGGGAATGCCACTATTAGCCAAATAAAAGTGTTTCCTGTTCTAAATATATCTTAGTTTTAAGTGTTGCTTAAATTGCTCCCTCATGGATTTCTCTTATTTTTTATTTTTTTGTCTCAGTATAAGTTTCCAAAATTTGATTCAGCACAGAATATCCTCTTATCGTAATGAGGATACTGTATTTGTTTTTATTTTATGGTTTTTATGTTTGTTTTAGTCATGTTATATTTATATTTAACATGTGGTTTTGTCAAGATTCCTGTTTGGTAAGAAAGCTAACTCACCTATAACCAAATCTACCTAGTGGTATAAATAAAGTTGATTGATTGATTAAATATTTCATATTATGTAATTATCCTTGATGAATACAAAAAGCAGTTCTCTTAAATTTATTGATGAGGAAAGTGCAATCCTTTGTGCAAAAAGTAACTGCATTTGTTAGACAATAGCGGGTTAAACAGCCTCTCCAAGATTTCCACCTGACATGTAGAATCAAACTTCAAGTATAAAATAATTGCTGACCAACAAAAACGCAAAATTTCTCTCACATTTACCTAAAAATATAAATATTTAGGGGGGGAATGTTGTGTGGAAAAGTGAGATGATTTTGGAAGGTTTGTTTCCTGCTACATCTTAGAATAACAACATTTCACATGAATTACATCATACCATCGTCACACCTGGTGGTTTTGCTGTTTCAGGAATTAGACAATTTGTTAGCGCTGGATCAATTAAATTTAATTAAACTTATTTTTATAGTGCCATTTCACAAAAAGTGTCGTCTGAATGTACTTTAAACCCAGCAGATGGCATTGAGTCATTAGCTGCATTTCGTAAACTGGAATTATGAAAAAATGTGGTTAGTTTTAATGGAAACACTTTTTTTACCTTACAAAAGCCATGTGATCAACAATCGGATGTTACTACTGGCAGAAACAACTAAGAAGACGACAGGAATTGATGTCGCGTCGTTCTTTTTAATGACTTATCTCATGAAGAAACCATATCCACGTGTGATTTTAATTGTGTTATTTAATGGAAGCACCGAATTGTTTAATCAACATTAGCGGAATATTGACAAAGTTCTGTACACATTTGGAAACACAGTGTGTAACTTGCAGCAGCATTCACTCCTCTTGGACGAACATGTAGCGACAGTAAAAAATCGGTTGCATTGAGTCACTGTCTTTACAGCAATCCTTCATACTGAACAAGCATGTAGCGACAGTGGAGAGGAAAAATTCCCTTTAACAGGAAGAAACCTCGAACTGAACCAGGCTCCTTACCCCAAAATCCTCATGGAGAAAGGTTATGCCTAGTCAAAGTCTGGACTGAAATGTCATAAAATTGTTTGGAGAAACCACAAACATGCTCAAAATCTGAAACTAAACCTTGCGTCTTTTCACACAGACACAATCTACTCCCTTTTCTTGAGCTAAAACTAAAAAAACACAAAGAGACATGAAATAGTATCTGTGATTGGCATAAAGACATAATCATAAAGCTGTAATCAATCATTTCTGTGCTGTATTTATTTCCTTATCATCTACTAAAATCATGACTTCTGCAAACACTTCTTTTGTCTTCTACTTATCCTCTTCTTATTTTAACTCAAAAACACTCAGAGAGCTTAAATAACTACTTTAATTTCTTTGTGTTAGAAACAACATATAAAGAAATTAAATTTAAAACTTCACCAACTAACTTTTTGATTAAAAAACGGAGCAGTAAAGTAGATAAGTCAAACTCCATTAATGTAGTTTTCTAAATGTTTTTGATCACCTTTAAATGCACTCTTCTCTTTCCTTGAACCCACCTCTTAAAAACGCCTCAGTAGCCATTCGAAAACATCTGTTGTACCATCACTTTGTGTTTTTCACATTCACAAATTCCTCTCTTCTCCAGCCTTCTGCTCCCTGCCATTCTCATACTTTTCACTTTTTTTCTTTCTGTTATTTTTCTCAGGGCTGAATGTCTTTTCAGCATCAGCCTCTTTTGGCGCGCTACACCCACACACCCATAGCAACACGCCGTCGTCTCTTGGTAACAACATTTACGCAACGAGTGAAGAAACTGAAAATAAAATGGGCCTGGGTTTGGCTTAGAGTCTTTTATGGAGCAATATAAATAACTCTCCGCTTAACATGACAGTTTATGTTTCATCTGAATTTTTTTTTTCTCTTTCATTTGATTTTCACCCTTTAATCTTTCAAAGTTCTCAGAATCCTGTATATTGTTCATAGTCATTTCACTGTTAATCGCTTAAAGGGGCCTCAGAATTCCCAGAACGTTCATGGACAGTTCACATGAACCCCAGGCCATAAACACACCCAGCAACTAAACCTCCTACTGAACCAGAATGATAAGCTAATTATTTACAGTTTTAACAAGAAGCTGACTGCTGATGCATAAAGACTCTGACATGTGAGGTGCTTTGTAATAGTTAGAACACAAGAATAAAGAAAGATATTTATGATTTGTATCATAATGGATGTTTTGGGATTTACTGAGATCTGATGGATAAAGTTTTTTATTCTAAACATTTCCATTTCTGCTCCTGTCTGCTGATTTCATCATAATGCTATGTTTTAAAATTATCCATAGTTTTAGATGGTTATTTAGTTGTTTTGTGTGTATGCATATAATCTTAGTTTAGGCCAAAATATAAGCCATGTTTAAAGCAGCCATCTGTTATTAAACTTAAAGTTCTTCCCTTAAAGAAGGCTAGCACCTTTAAGCTACCTGAGTAGTCATTTTGTATCTCAGCATAAAAATGCACAGTTACCTTGTGATACATTAAAAGCAGTGTGCAGAGGTTGCATACTGCATTAGTCTATAAACAAATCATAATACACAGCAGAATAACTGGTAACACTTTATTTGAAGGGGGATGAATAAGACTGTCATGACACTGTCATAAACATGACATAACACCTGTCATGAACATGAATAAGCCTTCATGAATATTTATGACTGTTGTCATAAAGCGTCATTCGGTAAATTATGACACTTTTAATACAAAGTTGACATTATTCAAAATATCTTTATGACAACTTGACATTAACCAAGAAATCATTACTGATATAAATTTGTTATAAAAGTATTACTGATTGCACTATAAAAATTAAGTAACTTTATGTTATTAAAGGTAAAGTTTAAACAGAAATGATTTCCTGTTTAATGTAAAGTTGTCATAAAGACATTTTGAATAATGTCAACTTTGTATTAAAAGTGTCATAATTTACCGAATGACACTTTATGACAACAGTCATAAATATTCATGAAGGCTTATTCATGTTCATGACAGGAGTTATGACATGTTTATGACAGTGTCATGTCAGTCTTATTCACCCCCCCTTCAAATAAAGTGTTACCGAATAACCTAACCAAGGATGCTTTTCTGGGAACTTAGCATGCTAACATGGTTTAGCGCTACCTTCACATCATTCTGCAGTGTTCAGTTGTATTCAGAAGTTCAGTCTCACATTAATTCCACCTTAAAATTAATCAAGTTTCAGTTGCTTGTTATAAAGCAAGTCAAAGTTGCTAACTGTTGTGGTTAGGCTACAGGCTATTAGCAACCAAAGCTAATGTCTCTTCCCTTCTATTTGCACATTTAAAAAGCACTGCAAAAACATAAAAATATATTCTTATCAAGTATTTTTGGTCTAATTTCTGGTGGAACATTTTAATTAAGACAAAACTAACTTACAGGTATATTAGGAGCTTGTTTTAAGTCAATAATTCCTCAATATTGATGAAAATGTGGTTGCTTATATTAGATTATTTCATTTATAACATGGGAAAATGTCTTGTAAGTGAAATAATCTGCCAGTTGAGCTGGTACTTTTTCATCAGTGTTAAGGAATTATTTACTTAAACCAATCTCCTGTTGCTGAAAACATACTGTAAGTTAATTTAAATTATGCTAAGATATTTCCACTAGAAACCTTTTTTTCTCTCCCCTTATTTTTCACGTTTTACTGTTTTTTATGAATGACATCACCACATTTGTCACCCTCTTATATCTGTGTATGTAAATATCAAGAGGAGAGATTAATTTCCTGCTCCAGGTCCTGACTAATTCACCCCTCCTCATTTCATGTATCGCTGCTCTCAGGGCCGCCAGACACCGCTGACCGCTCTTTCCATCAGTGAACTAATCGAGGTATTGTGGATTGTGGGTGGAGGTAAATGACACTCCACCCCACTCCTCCATTCAGAAATATAAAAGCTGAAGAGAAAAGCATGGAAAGCTTTTTGCAGTGCAAACCTGACAAAATGCATTGAATAGTAACTAACAGAGCATGACTGTAAAACGTGGAAAACTGTTTTTCCCGCCTTCACTTTTTCTAGTTTCGCATCAGCAATTAGCTCTTACTCCAGACAAGGTGCCAAAACTCAGAGTCCCGGGGGTTTTACTCCCCGCTCTGCTGTCCCAAACTCTCCTCCCACTCGTCCGTGTGGGCGCTGCCACTCACAGCCTCTCTGTGCGAACGCCCACGCCCCTCTCTCAAATAAACATAAAAACAAGAATGCAGACAGGGAATGCGGGCGCAGACTGACTAATGCGTACATTTAAATGCTTTACTTGATTGCTGCTCTTGCACACACTCACACAAACACAAGTATGAACTGAGACAAGCAGAGGCCTTTGACTACGCCATTCAGAAGGGATCACAGGTGTTTAATGTATTCTGTGGACAGTTTTTGCCTTTATTGGTTGTTTGTTGTTCACCAACAGCAAGTGACTTTGTGCCACATTGCTGGCTCAAAGTCAAACTTCAGAGCTGAATTTTGATTTAATTTTCCTCTGGGATTAAAGCTGCAGGATGTAACTTTATAAAGAAAATGTTCTTTACATATTGGTTAAAATTATAATCATATTGTGACAGTTTGAGGAAAACTTCAATTTCCTCCACCTTGTCCCTGAGCTAATATTGCTGACTGAAGAAACGCAGCCCAAAAAAATAACCAATCAGAGCCAGGGGGCGGATCTTAACACTCAGTCATCCTCCTGTATGCGCTGCTAAATGTGCTAATGATGGAGAAACAACTTACCGTTACAGGAACACCGCTTATCTGCTGTCATCGGTGGCTATGCTAACTAGCATTAGCATTCTGGAGATCTGCTGACAGGGAGAAGTTGTAACAGTGAGAATAAGAGATGAGCAGCGCCACAAGAGACTCTGATTGGCAGCGCAATAGACTCGCCTCATGGCTCCGATTGGTTGTTTCTTGCCAACACTGGGATAAGGCAGACAAACTTGATTTTTAAAGATTATCTGTGCCAGGGACAGTTTTAACAAATATTTAAAAATATTTAGTTGGTAAAGTACTTCTGAATTAAATTAAAGTAAATTGAAGTGTTGTCCTCAGGGTCACATTGTTTCTGTTGGGCTGCTCTGTATCTAAAGTGAGGATGATCACAGTGAGGTCTGGGGGCCATTTATAGACCTTGGTCTGATTTTTGTGAGGCCCCCTGCCAAACACAATTAAAAATTAAATGAAACAAATTAGGACAAAACTACAACATTGAAGCTGAAATCTAAGTGTTTTCTTCCCAGTGTTCTGGTTTCCTTTTGTCAGCGAACCTCATCTTGTACTCTAAAACACACCTTGGTGCAAACAAATCTGATTTAAATTTCTGTGCTACAGCTTGGCGAGATACAGTGTTTTCAAATAAATTCTGTTTTTATTGCTGACAACAAATTGAGCTTCAAATTGAGCCAGAAATGATAATGTCTTTCATCTAACAGGGAAAACTTCCACAAAAAAAGTGATGATGTGTTTAATTAAAATAGTTAGTTTATTGGTGAATAAGTAAAGAAAATTGAGTCTTTGTGAGTTGCGTGGGTTTAAATCTCAGATGCAATTGCTCAATATACTCTTTTAATCTGTATATTTCCACTTTATTTCTTTGTTTTGCCTTGTTATGCATTTTTCATTACATTCTAGTGTTTTTAACATCCTTATTCTCTTTATGTCCTCTCTTTCTGTTGGATATTTTGTGTTTTCCATTTGATTTTCAACCTTTGACCTTTAATGAAGACCTCAGTTTTCTGTTGTTTTGCTCTGATATTTGTATTTTTCTGTGTAAACATGGAAGCAGGCGATGACCGGACGGTTCTCCCCTCTCATCCGAACACAAACCTCCTCCTGCCCTACTGCACTCTGACTCCAGCCTGTCGCCTCTGCTCTCCGTCACAGGAGAGAAAAATCCTCACAGCTTCTCCGTCTCTTTCTGAAGTCACCTCAGTGTTTCCTCCTACAGGTGTGTGTGTTTTCTGTGGGAAACGGAGGGGAAATGTGGGCTCAGTCGTCAACTGGGTTATGAAACCAGCACCTACCCCTGGCTGCTGCTATTTCTGGATCCTGCAGAGGATATATGCGGGATCTGCTGCCCCCTGCTGGCTGAAATGACTCTGGTCCAATTACATAAAACAGAGGCTGTGTGACTCATCATCCCCCCCCCGCTGAGGACAGATGGAGGTGTGTGTGGTGTTTGTGTGTGGGACTGGGCGGAGGAAAACAGCGGTGGACTCTTAAATAAGGGCTTCCCCCTTTCTCTCTCTCTCTCTCGCTTTAACTTTCAGTTTTTTTCCATTTTTTTCTGGGCCAGGAGCTTCAGTAGCTGCTGTGAAACAGTGAGTGAGCAAAAGTAGCTATTTTTAGCCTTCAGTCTGCCTCTTATAACCAAGAAGCACATTTTAGACCATTAATGGCACAAAGAGATGCGATTAGTGGCAAATATCAGGCTGCAGATGAAGATTATAAATCTGCACACATGAGGATGATGAGCCGTAACAATGAGGCAGCACTCTAGTTTTTAGTCCACCTTAATATTATTTAAATAAGCAAAATAAACCAACCTAATTTTAGATATATGACAATTAATGTCTATGGTTGGACCACATGCAGGTTACCTGCAGTTGAAACCAGAAACAGACATTTTTTTTCTCACTGTCTGAAGTTAACTTATTTATTAAAGATTGCTGTCTCTTAAACATCACCAGATGATGATGTCATGGGTTTGGAAGCTTCTGATTGGCTGACTGACACAATTGAGTTAATTGCACTGGTTTCTTGTTTGACACGATGAGAAGGTCAAAAGAAATCAGCCAAAATATCAAAAAGAAACAATTTACTGATGTTTGAGGTCGATGTGTTCATCAGATCAAACAATTTTGAATCGATGAACGCAGCAGTTCAAAATATGAATTATAATATGCTAACTATCATATTTCTGATGTTTTTGGTCCAAAATCTGCAGATTGATCCCAAGGTTTCAAAGCTACAAAAAGAAAAAAAAAATCTGAAATTTTGAGATTAAACTCAGAAATGCTCTAGAACAAATTTTTGAAAATTTGCTACTTTTTTCAATATTTTTTCCTAGAAAAGTTCCGAGATGAATCTCAAAATTTCAGTGTTTTTTTCCTAACAATTTTTGACTTTTAAAACTCGGAAATGTCCAAGTTTTTTCTAGAAGATTTCAAAGGTTTTTGGTGAAATTTTTAATCTTTTTAAACAGCAATGTCCTTTTTTCCTGAGTTCTTTGGAGCAACTTTTATTTCTGAAATTCATATCCCTATTTCTGTGTTTTTGGTGGAAATTTACTCTTCTTTTTATATATATCTACAGGAGCCCTGATACAGTGTTGTAGACGTTGGACGGCATTCCAATTTATTTTTTATTTTTTTGCTTTTTTTGTTTAAAGTCGGAATTTCCCAGCTTTGAGTACAACTTGAACTCAGCATCAGACATAAAGCTTTTTTCAATTAGCTGTGCTGGACCTGCTACAGACTAACACGATTTTCCATTACTTTATGTTTGCCTGCTCAAGAAATCTCATAAAATACAAAAAATGGTTGTTGGCCATTTTTTAGCCAATTTTTATCGAGAGACTGCTATTGATTAAATGATCATATAACTGAACTATATATAGTTCCACCAATAAATAACAAGAGTGTTTTTAATGAAAGCGTTCTCATTATGACACACAGATATAAGGAGTATTGTTTTATTTGAGTTCAAATCTTTAAAAATATAAAGTACAACATGACAAACCCCGAAACAACAGAGAAGTCGCACAAACACAGTTAATGAACAGTGGAGGAGGTGTGGTGCTGAGGTCTGGTGGCAGTTACTGAAAACATTAACATGTTGATAAGCATGAAAACTGATAACTGATGAGAAATCCAGTCATTTGGACCCAGTCAGATTGTTTACCGGACAGAAAAGAAGGTAAAATCAGTAAAACGGTGTGTTTGCTGCATTCTGACAGGAAAGTGTCGTTTTTCTGTGGACCACTGAAGGCAGAAAAGGTGAACATCACAGTGACTGGCTGAACTGCATCGACCACTTCTGTTCTGCAGCTCCATTTGGGTCTGCGTCCGTCCGCCCGGCTCCGGCTTCAGAAGGTGTACGGCCCAACAAAGATGGAAAGTCTGAGGACGGAGCTGCTGCGCTGGCCGACCAGAGGGTGACCCGACAGCATCTCCAGGTCCAACGTGTACTCTCTGGGGCCCGACACGGCCCGGGCCAGAACCAGCATGGCGCTGTAGTTATTGGTTTGCTGAGGCGACACAAAAACAAACCAAAAGAGTATTACAGTCACTGGAAGCTTCTATGAAACGGCCTGCAAACATATTCAGCATTAAAACTGATTAATCTTTAAGAAAACCCTTTAATCAGTGGACATTTATTACACAGAGACAAAATGTTAAAAATAATTACATTTAAACTGACATTTAATAGCTCTTTAGTTTGTACTACACATTAAAACAACTAATTTATGATTATATTTATATAATTCATTGCTGCTTCGTGTTCTTTTAGTTTTAAGTGTCTGAGTTCCAGATTTTGCTTTCTTTAGCGCAACAAGATAAGTGAAGCCACTTTTCTTTAAAATTGTACAACAGCATTTTAGGGTCATTGGAGGTAGTAAAGAAAGGAGTTACTTTTGGAATCTGAAGCTCATTTTTAAGCAGTTTGGTGCAGATTTCACTCCGTGTTTACTGAGGTGTTTTGTTCTGCGGCCTAACAGAGCTGGTTCTTCTGACAGAGTCCTCACCCTGATGTAAAAGTCCCTGTTGTCGTCTCCGGACCGGATGCGGAAGGTGTTGAAGGAGCCGGTCAGGAAGTTGGTGGTCTGGATCAGGAATATGTCTGAGGGGGCAGAGCGTTCCGAGGTGATGGTCATGTACCGGTGGACCACGCTGTAAGGCAAGTCTCTGCAGGCAGGCTTGCTGTGCGGGCACACACAGAGGCTGGAGAAAAACACCTTTTATTATTGTTACTGCAGTTCATCCATCAGCCAGCAGAGGGAGTAAAGTTCTCCCAAAAGATGAGGAAACTGTTTTAAAATCACCGGCACCAACAACATTTTAAAAACTGCTATGATTGAGCAGTTTTTATTTTAACTGCTCAATAATAAACTAAAAAAAATACAATTTTATTGAAATCAACAAAATAGTCAGATTTGTATAAAAATTAACCAGTAAATTGTTGTAGATATAAAATATAAAGTCCTGAAAGACTGCATTTGTATGATGGAATATTAGGTTGATACTAAGAAAATAAAAACAATAAAATTATGAGAATGAAATCACAATATTACAAGAATGAAGTCAAAATAAGAATAAAGTCATAATATTTCAACTTTATTTTTGTATTATTTACTACTTTTTATTCTCATATTTATGCAACTTTTTATTCTCACACTATCTTGGTTTTATTCTAGAAATAAGACTACTCTCGTAATACTATTACCTTATTCTCATAATATTAGGACTTCATTGCCAAAATTTTATTCATGTATTTTTTTTTTCTTGGCATGGCCATAATACTCTGTTGTACATTAGAATAAAACAGGGCCACAGTTTAAATTTTTTTTAGGATTGATTGTTTTCTTATTTGGGCTGTCAGAAATTTGCTTTAGAGTAAAAGCAGATCAATAATTAAATTAAGAATGCAAAAACTTTGCTAATAATTGGGAATCTTAACTGTTTTTTATTAGGACCTTTATTCTCATATTACTACTTTTATTATCATGATTACAATATTTTTATTCTCACATTATTCCGACTTTACTGTCATAAGACTATTAATTTATTATCTTAATATTAATACATTTTCTTCTTGCAGTATTTAGACTTACTTCCAGTAATATTAAGAAGACTTTACTCTTCTGTTATTACAACCTTATTCTTGTAATGTTACAATATTCTTGTAATCTTATGTCTTTTTTCTTAATTTGGGCCTAATACAGTAGTATAAAACAGGGCCACAGTTTCTAAGTTAGTAAGATTGATCTTATTGAGAATGAGTAAAAGCAGGTCAATAATTGTAGTTCTAGTTACTTGAAAATTAAGATGAATGCAAAAAGATATAAATAATAAAATTATGAGAATAAACTCATAATATAACAACTTTATTGTCATAATTTTACTTTACCCATTTTATATATATTTATCTGCTAGACAAAAGTTGCACCTAAGATAACATTTTTTACATTTACATCAACAAACTACGATTTGCTCAGCTGTAGAACTGAGATTGTTGGGGGCTCCCAGAAATCCTGCAAAGTGCCACAAATGGCCCCCGAGCCGCCCTTTGGACAGCCCTATTACACCCTCCTGTGTGGCATGTTGACAGGAGGTGATTTCCACCAGCTTGTTCTCAGTTGTAAAAGTCCTCTTATTGCTTTGGAGAACGTTCAAAAGAAAAGCTCGTAAAGCTGGACTCAAAAGTGGAAAAAGTAATTGGTGTAATTTAGCAGTCTGCGTTGCGCTCGGCACAGGCTCTGATTATGTTCAGAGCCGATGGCCAGCGCATACTTCTCTAATTAGGACAAGGTGTGTGAGTGTGTGTTTGCCGTCACTCACTTGTCCGAGTTGTGGGCGTATGGCTCTTGGCAGCGGTTGGCATCCACACACTGGTAGCGGCCGTGGATGTTGACGCAGGTCTGCGTGTCGCTGCACTGATGCTCGCCTGTTTCGCATTCGTTTATATCTGCAGCATAAAAAAGCAGCTTGTGAGGTTTGACTGTGCAGAGAGGGGTGTTTTTTACTTATTTTTTTTTTAGTTTCAGAAACTCACCTTGGCACATCCTGGTGCCCACCAGCTGGTATCCCTCAGGGCACACACACGAGAACTTCCCGGGTTCGTTGACGCAGCGGAACTGGCAGTGATAGCTGGAGGACCTGCACTCATCGATGTCTGACAAGGCGGGTCGGGGGATTAATGTCGCAGTACGCAACTTATAAAACATATTATTTTACATATTTGTTGAAACTGTCACTACATATTCAGAGTAGAATTACTCTATACTCTTAAAACAAATGTGTTATTATTTAACACAATTTTGTTGAACCAATTCAACACATCTTGTGTCGTTTTCTACACTTCATGTGTTCTACTTAAAACAACTGGACACACAGAACACGTGTTAAAACATCGACCAATCACGTCGCTTCTTGGACTTCCGGAATTCTGAACTTTCCACAAGAAAAAAAGTCAACTGAAGGAACCGCCATTAGAGGACGTCCGTTCACCGGGAAGTAAGAAGTTAAAAATAATCGTTTATTAGATAAACTGTTAATAAATTATAAGCAGAACTTATTAATGAGGATACTTATTTGCTCTTTTTAGTAACTAAGTCAGTCTGTCATGATTCGTACTGCTTTGACTTCGGTCAGTGACTGTTAGCTTAGCATACAACGGTAGTTTTTAGCTATAAATATATTAAAAGACTTGCTTGTCATCTCCTAGTTTAATCATGATTTTCTTACACTGCAGTGGGAGCTAATACACCAGGCTGCTCTTTTAGATCCGCGATTGATAAAGAGGCTTTAGGCTGAGTTACACCTTGCAGCTTTAATGCCTTTCCACAAATAAACCAGGGATAATGGAGGATAATTCTTACCGTTGCAGGTAAACCCGTCAGGCCCGAGTTCGTAGCCCTGATCGCAGCGACACATGAAGGTGCCATAGGTGTTGAAACACCGCTGAGAGCAGGGGGCGCCCATCTCGCATTCATTTACATCTGAAAACACAAAAACGAGCGGCACATTTTACTGCACTGAAGCGTCCAAAAACCAGGATGTCTAACTGAGCTGCTGCCTAGGAAAATGCACTTCGCTGCCAAAGAAGCAAAACTCAAGAGAGTAGGTTTATAGAATAACACTGATTGTTGAAATAGAGAGGATTTGCAACAGGCGGAGACATATTTTATCAATTATTCTTCAATGTTCCAGTTGAAAGCTAGTGATCTCAGTGGCTTTTAGTTATTCTTTATAATAGACGTTTTTCATCTGTCCTCAGTTACTGTGACAGTGGTAATACAGTTTTTATGTTTGTTTGTTTTTTGCAACATTTACAAAAGAGATGTTTAATGACGATTGTTGATTGAAGGAATACCAATGTGGTTCTGTTTATAAAGTTTCAAAGTAAAAAATTAACAGCAACAATTTGGATTATTCAGCCTGTTATTAGTGGGAAAAAAAGTCTAATTTTCACCTTGTTCATTCATTTATAAATGTCACTATTTCAAATCAGCAAGATGAACACTGGTCTCTTGTTTTTTTATGGCAATTGGCAAAACACTGACCATGCTCTCTATGTGTGTCGTTATTGCGCCCTCTACTGCACATGTAGGACACTTTCAGGTCTTTTGCAGTTCACACTGGAGATCACGTACAAGTTGCATATATTTGGAAGTGTGAAAAACCACTTGATTTTATCAAATCTGATTTGATAAAAAAAAAATCTGAATTAAGTCCCTTCAGGCTGCAGTGTGAAAGTGGCCTTAAAGGTGATTGTGTAGGGATTAATAACATTAACTCTCACCAACGCAGGATCGGTTGTTCCCTCCCACCTGGAAGCCCGGCTCGCACTGACAGGAGAAGGATCCGGGGACGTTGACGCAGCGGTGCTGGCAGTACCTGAACCTGCACTCGTCTATGTCTGGAGGTGAGAAACACGGGTCAGAGGGTTAACGGGTTTATTCAGCGCAGCAGGAAGTGATGTGGAGATGGACTCACCAATGCACTCCGTGCCGACCTTGTTGTAGCCGCGGGGGCACTGGCAGTTGAAGGCGCCTAGCGTGTTGATGCACTGCTGGCTGGGCTGGCAGTCGTGCTCGTCTCGCTCACACTCATCAATATCTGTGTGGGAGAAGCAGAACAGAGACGGACTTTAAAGGCAGAGTTAGGCAGCAAATAGTTACATTTACTTAAGTAACTTCATTGAAAAAAATTACTTTTAGCTGTATGTTTTACTTTTACTTTTGTAATTTTATTATGAAGTATCTGTACTCTTGAGTAAAATTTCTGGATTCTCTACCTCTGAATGAAAAGCAAACACATTTTAACCAAAAATTCACCACACGCACGCACGCACGCACGCACACCACACACACACACACACACACACATGCACTTTCAGAAGTTTTACTTTGAAAGAAACTGACTTTATTTTTCTTTTGCCTTAAAATACCTTAAAATTAAAAAAATTCTACTCAACTTTATATTTTGGTCCATCTGATTATATAATTTTTAAATATTATAAAATTATAATATTATTGCTTACTCTACTTGAGCAGACTTTTTACCAAATATATTTTTACTCGTGTAATTTCTTGGACAGCTACTTTTACTTTACTTTAAGTTGAAGTACTCTTAAGTACAATCTTTGAATACCCTCCCCACCTTTGTCAGTGTGTAATCCAAATGTTTTACCAGTTGTGGCTAAAGTACCCAAAAGTTGTACTCAAGTAAAAATGGTACTACTTAAAGTAAAAGTAAAAAGTAGCCATTCAAGAAATTACTCAAGAGTAAAAAAGTATTATTTGTATTGGTACTAATAAAAAAATGCTAGGTTTACAGTTTTTTCAGGGAATAATTGCACACACCTGCAGTATTTTAACTGATATAAACATGATATAAACATGTCGTTCTTTATCGATGTACATATTAAGAATGATCCAGAAGCAGTTCTTTTTGGGCATGTGTAAATGAGCAAACGGTATGGATTGTGCAGTGACAAGGGGCTGGACTCTGCTTCGGTTGCTAGGTAACAGTGCAGTTGAGATTTAACAAATGGGAGGTTCTTGAAACGGCTTGTTTTCCAGACACCAAAAAACATTAGAGGGGCAGTATTACATATTTTCCAGCCATACAGTACCATTTATAGCACAATCAAGTAACTATATTACCTTCAGGTGACTTAAAAGAAATTTGACTTTATTGCCTCAAAATTGGGCCATGGCTCTTTAAAAACTCCTGTTCTTTCTGAAATTCTGCCTTCAGGAAGTAATGACATTATAGCTCCTCTATTAACCCTTTAACAATGTTTTTACCAGAGAAGTAGCTCCTATAATGAGCTCGGTAAATGCTCAGTTTCTACAGGTTTTAGCTAATTGCTGCTGGCTAGTCTGAAGGAGCTGAGTGGGGGAGTCTTAAGAAACTTATAGAAGCTTGGAAACTCCATCTCTGAGGAGGAGCTTTGTTGTCGAAGGCAGGGCTAAGATGGCTCAGGTGTTTTGCACAGCCAATTTGTTGCCAGGTTAAAGGATTTCTCAAACATGCATGAAAGAATCAAAGCAACACTTTAGGAAATAGCATCATAACATGATATGAAACCCAAAAAAGTTGACTAATTCATAATACCACCCCTTTAACTTAATGCCAAAAACGTCTGGATGGTATTTGTTAATACTTTTTAGAAGCAGATGAGACAAATGGAAGCTCAAAAATGTGTAAAATGTGCAATTTTTTTTTGCAGAATATTTTCCAATTTAAAACTCATTGTGAGCCTAACGCGGCAGCTACGCTCCGCCAGCCGAAGCTGAGGCTGCGGCGTTTGGCCTCACTTGCTCCCAGCAGCTGAGAATACCACGTTGAGTCATGCTTGCTGTCTCATGCAAGTCATGTCGAACACCTCCGGCACTAGCAGGTTTATAGCTGCAAGTCAGTTTCTAAAAAACGCAGCAGCTGTCCTCGTGTGAAATCTCCCAAATTCCTGTCCTGCGGGCTCCCACTCACTCACACCCACAGAGATCGCACCAGCTTGCTGCCTCCAGTCCTCACGCCTGCCGCCGCCACCTGTCCCTCAGCAATCTGCGGCCACCAACACACACTCGCTTAGCGATCGCTCATCCTGCGGCCGCCACCCACCCACGCAGCTGTCTCCATGCGGCTCGTAGCCCAGAGGGCAAGGGTTAAAGGCCGGGGTTGGGGTGATGGCGGGCTCCGGAGCGGGGATGACCGACGCAGAGCGGGGGAGGCACAGGTAGCCGCCATAGTGGTTGAAGCACTTCATCTCTCCTTTGCAGGCATCTGGAATGGTCTCGCACTCGTTTATGTCTGCCAGGAAGACACTCAGTCAGAAATCTGATTAAAAATGGATCCGGAGTGCTCTGGGACGTGCAGAGTTTCACCTTTGCAGTGCTCAGTCAGGGGGTCCCAGTGATACCCATCTGTGCATTCCTACAAAGAGCAGCAGAGAGAGAAGACTCTGTGAGAAAAAAATTGGAAAAAATACGTGAGCAGACTCCCTGAGCCAAGGAGTTGCATAATATATTCATTATACACAATAAATCTCCAGTAGTGGAACAAGAGAAATGAAGCAGGGGGTATTCATGTTAAAGCTCTGAGCCTAGGAGACGTAAATCCATTTGAGCGTTTTTAAAATCCCTCCCAAAGCCAAACTGTGCTTCAGAAACAACGTGTTTAAAGGCTCAGTTTGGAAAAACGGTCATTATCACTAAGAGGGAAAAGCACACCACTGTGACCTGCAGTGGAAAGAAAAGCGGAGGAGTGAGGAGACATGGTATTAAATCCAAATTTATTCCCAGCAATGACCGCTTTAAGGTCCCGAGAAGAGACGTTTCCGTGGAACATTACACACAGAGCAGGAAAGGTGACTTGAGGCTTACATTTCAACTCAAAACCCAGGGGGATCACCTGACAGGTGGGCTGCTGCGGCATGCTGTTTTTTTTTTTTTTTTAGGCCCTTCCGTGCAAAAACGTTCTGTCTCGACAGGCAGCTAAACGAGAAAAACGTCATAGATTTCCAGAAGGCATGAATGTAAAACTGAAACTGTTCCTACTTATTTTAGGCACGCTGAAGTTGGAGAGAGAGTCGCACGTGAAAAACCAGGAAGGTTAAAGCAACTTAACATTTATACCCGCCATTTTGTCTTATTCAGAGTTTTTGGTAGAGTTCAGTTGCAAATCTAAATTTGTATTTTACTGTTTACATAAATCCCTTCTGTGAAGGTGGTGGCAGCATCATGTTGTGAGGCAAACCTGGATTGAAACTTGTTAGAGCGGGATGTCCAAACTATTTGTCACTTGGGTCAAAATTGTCAAGTCAAAAGGACTTGCAAAATAATAAAAAAAGAACTTTAATTTATTTAGTTAGTTAAAATCAGCTTCAATCCTTTAATTAAACAAAGTGTCCATCTTTTGTGTTGGAAATGGATGTAAATTATTGTAGATCCTTTGACTAGTCAAGAATAGAACATTGTTTTGTCAATTCTGAGCAATAAAAACAAGAGTTAAGTCACTTTCATTGAAAAGTACATAACCAAGTTTAATTTATTTCCTAAATTTGCTAATATTGAGCTCAGTTCAGTCGTCTTTCTTTTAGTAGAGCTCACAGTTTGCCACATTACAGTCAAGCTTCAGGTTTCATAGTATGAAAGTATTATATAAATTCAAAGAGGAAGTAAATAATTTCAAAATTTGACAATAAAATCTGAAAAGTGTGGCACGTGTTTGTATATTCTGGCTCCATTTACTCTGACACCCTTAAAGCTTTAATGCCTCCTTGAACATTTTAGGATAGTTATATGTGTGATACAAAACATGTTCATAACTTTTTTCTGCACAAAATCATTCTTGAATAATGCGATTTTTGTCTGGTCAGTTCAGCCTATTTTTATCTCCTTCCAGAACGAGCTGTTTTAGGCCTCTTGTCACTTTAAATCCAATTAAGCTGATGCTGGCCATGCCCCACAACTTATTGTTTACACTTGCACATGAAAATGGCTGCCAACAGATGCACAATTATACAACTGCTTTTCCAGCAGCCATTGTACAGCACATACAGCGGTAAAACCAGCTGACCAAACCTGCTGGAGCTCTGCTTGGGTTGCTAGATGATGGGCAGAACGCCGCTAATGTTGCAAGGTAACCATCTGGGCAGTTCCTACTGATTTGTATTGTTGCATTCTGGAGGACTTTAAAGCGAGTCATATTAAAGGCACCATAAAACATGAACTTATAGCCAAAAACTGTTTTATAGAAGTAATTGAGACGTGAATGGAAGCACAAAAATATGCAAAATGCGAGTTTTGCATGATTGATCCCTTTTAAGTAAAATATAACAGAACCAATTACACTGGCTGTGTGTGTTTTAATATCAGCTAGGTTTGTTTGAGAAGAAACATCACCATGAAGACCAAGAAAGATACCAAGCAGGTCTGAGATAAACCTTTGGAGAAGTTTGGCGGTTCATAAAACTGACATGACAGGAAAGGAGCACATTAGTCATTAAGACAGCCAAGAGGCCCATGGTGACTCTAAACGAGCTGCAGAGATCCAAAGCTGAGGTCAGGTTGACAGGACAAATATTAGTCATCAAATTTGGCCGTTATGGAGGATTGGCAGGAAGAAAGTACAGTAAAGTTTTCCACAAGTCATGTAGAGGATGCAAAAAACATATGGTGCTCTGATCAAACACTGAACAAAACGCCATGTGTGAAGCAAAACTAAGATTAAAGGTCATCCTGAATATACACTTCCTGCAGTGAAACATGGTGGTGGCAGTATCATGTATTGGGCTATAGTCTGCAACCTGCGGCTCTTTGGACCTACCAAAGCTCTAATAACTGTATAAAAATGATAAAGAACCACATTCTGATATGTTTTAAATATACATATAATTAAAAGGTTTTTCATGGAATAAATTAATTGGTTCCACAACAGAATGACGCTAAAAGCACCTGCAACTTTTTTAGAATTATTTTTTCTAGTCATTAGGTTAGAAACTATACATCTTTCCCCTTAATTTTCAACAACTGTTAAAGTGCCATAGAAGAAAATAAACTCATCTTTTTGCAAAATACTTTTATTATTATTATTTTATAGGATGAAAAACATGGAGAGTATCCAAAAATTGTATTCAGAGTAGAGATACTTCAACATATTTAAGTAAAAGTAAAAAGCAACCATCCAAAAAATTAGTCGACTGAAGTGCTGAGTAATAATCAAAGCATCAATCATTTAATATTTTGAAACTATGTAATGAGATGGATTAAAACAGAAATTCATGTGGAAATTTTGGTATAAATTACAAAATAACAGAATCAGGGAAAAAATATTTTTCCAGATGAATTTCTTTGAATATAACATGAAACTTTTGACAAAAACTGCAGATGTGTCTGGTGTCTTGGTTAAAACTTGTTTGCTTTTCCATTGTTCAAGTTACTCAGAATTGGTAGAGTACCCAGAAATTTTACTCAGGTAACAGCAGAGATACTTCATTATAAAGTTACTAAAGTAAAAGTACAAAATAGTAAAAATAATCCGAAGCGTAAATTTACTTTTTCCTTTTCTTTTACTCAAGTAAATGTAAGTAGTTACTACCCAGTTCCGCTAACAATACAAAACAAAATGGCGGTTCTTTAGAAATAACAAATTCCCCGTTGCAGATTTTAAATCGTTCTTTTTCAAATCGTCATGTAACTTTTGTGGCTGTAATGAAGCTTTATTCAGCTTGAATGAGGTCAAAAATAACTGGATTTTAATAACCATTAACCTAACTGGGAATCAGTGGAAAGAATTCCATAAAAACTGCTAGAGCCATTTTGGAATGAAGAATGAAGAAAAATGTCAATTCACTGATAGAACAATGCATGCCACTCTTCTCAGATTTTTTCCAAGGCTCTAGAGAAACCGTTAAAACTAATTCTTCCTCTAACAGTGACTAAAAAATATATTTTACACTCTTATAAGAGCATTTTAATTCTCAATTCTGCCTCGTGTATTTTTTAAATTGTCAAAAATGTATTTTCTTGTTTCTATAAACAATTAAAAAGAAAAAAGACGATAGAGATTAATCTATTCTTACCGTGTTGGTGTAAGTTTTTACATGCGACTGTGAAATCGCACTGCGGAGGAGCGCAGACACACATATGCACACACACAAGACTGACACACAAACACCCTGCATACTAATACCCTAACTGATGGGCAAGCTAACAGAAAACATGCACACACACACACACACACTCACACACACACACACACACACAATGACGACTGCGAGGCAGCTGGACTCTGAAGTTCAGACTCGGAGTGGATGAGACCTGCAATGCAGAGAGACAAAGAGGACATAAAAGACATTTAAAACTTTGGACATCACCGAACCAGAGTTTATTCGTATTGCACATTTCAGCAAGGCACTTCAAAATGCTTTACGTTAAAAGACACAAAAATTAAAATATCTTACAGGAACAAAGGTTACATTTTGTCAAGAGCCATCATCAAAATCATCAATAAACATCCAATAAGTTGGTAAATCTTTCATTTATTATGGTTCAAAAGAAAATCTAAACGGGTGGATTTAGCCTAGATGTAAAAAAAAGTCAGTGTTTCCGCAGTTTTACAGTTTTCAGGAAGTTTCTTATAGATTTGTGGTGCATAGAAGCTGAATGTTGCTTCTGCATGTTTGGTTCTGGTTCTGGGGATGCAGACCAGAACCAGAAGACCTGAGAGATCTAGAAGGTTGCTATGACAACAGCAGATCTTTAAGATATTTTGGTGCTAAGATCTCTAGATCTGGCTGAGACATTAGTGCTTTAATCCTGGAAATGTTCTTCAGGTGACAGAAGACTGACTTTGTAACTGTCTTTATGTGGCTCTGAAGAGTACATCACTACGCCCAGACCGGATTTTGGGCCTGTTGTTTCGAGGAGTACTAGTGAAGCTGTGTGCTGACTCTGGATTGTTCCAAAGATAATTACTTCAGAATGGTTCAGTTGAGTCTGTAAGAGCAAAACACGATGGAGCCGATTCATAATTAGCTTCTCAGAAGACAGTCAGTCAATTCTCCCTTCATCGGTGCAAAAATAAATGGAAATACTCACACTGCCAGGTCAAAACATAAACACTGTGACGTACTCCGAAGCTTCGGCTAAAAATAACCAAGTCAATACTTTCGCTTACAGAAAGCTCTCTGTCTGCAAGCTGGCAAAGACCGGACTGACTCTTAAAACCTGACCCCCCCTCACATGTTTCTGCAATAACGTTTTGTGTCCGCCTTCTACTGAAACAGAAAATGAGTGGCTGTATAATAACTCTCAGAGACATTTATCAGACAACCTTACTTGCTGACCCTGCATACCCCCACAGGTTTGCTAAGAGTTCAGAAATGTAGATGATTAGCCTGGAAAAAACGATAAAACGCACTTGAAGCAGATGTAACTTATTCGAAAACAAAGAACAACTGAGTCACTTTCATTCTCTTTGAGGCTTTTAAAACCACATCAAGAAAAGTGCTGCAAAACCTTAGATTCTGTCATATTAACACCATAAATGTCAATATATTTTCTGAGGAAACAAATGTCATGCATTTGTATTTATACCTTGTGAAAAATGATTAAAACCACAGGAAAACAAAAAACAAAACCAGACTTTAATCTCAGATTTCCTATTCTGTTTTATTTAAATTTCAAGACTGAAACTGAGATAAAAGTAAAAATTTTGACTTTTTTCTCAGAATTCTTTTTTCCCACTTTTTTCTTACTGATTTTCCCCCCTGAATTTTCATTTTTCCTTGACATTAAAATCATAATTCTCACTTTTTTCTGATTAAAGTCAATATTCTGACCTTGAGAAAGCTCAATTATTGATGTCTGGACACTTTCCATATAGTTTGAATGAATCTCAAGATTAAGTTAGAACTCTGAGAAAAAGTCAAAATATGTTAGGAAAAGTAAAAATTCTGAGAGAAAAGTCAAAATCATGGAGAAAAAAGTGAGTAGAAGCCAGATTTCTCAGAAAAAAAGTAAACACTTTTACTTTAACCTCAGAAAAACTCAGAATTAAGAGAGTAAGAAAAAAGTAAGAAAAGTGAAAAATTCTGTGGAAAAAAGTCAAACTTTTGACTTTAATCAGAAAAAATATAGAATTCTTATTGTAATCTCAAAGTCAAAAACCTGACCTGTTTTTTGTCAGTCCTGAATTTGAAATGAGAAAATTGTAAATCTGATGTCAAACTCAGATTGTTTTTGTTTTCCAGTTGTTCTAATCCTCTTCTATAGAAGATAAATACAAATGCTCTCCATATTTTCCCTTCCACTTCACAATAATGCATCAGTTTGTTTTGGTCTATTGCATATTGCACCATGTAGTTTGTGGCTGTAACTCAACAAAATGGAAGAACATCTGAGTGCTGTGAATACTTTTCTGAAAATGACGGCTCAGAGAACCATAAATGTTACTTAAACTTAAATGTAAGACTCATCTGTAAAAGATTATTCTGTGTTTCTTCCATTACTACTCTGCTGGGTTCAGTGTCTTATAAATTGCAGGTGAGTTTGTATTGTATCATGTTAGTTTAATATCCTGATGGCCCGAGTTTCACAACCTTCCCTCAGTTAAATGTTCCTGAACAGAAGCTTTGAGTTTAAGCAGAATCTAAAAATAAACAAATCAACCCTTCCAACCTTGGCAGACGAAGGAGGTATATAAAAAAAAACCCTGTAGTGCTGTTTACAAAGAGAGTGAGCTCCAACTAAAGTGCATGACAGGAAAGTTATAATCACTGCCTTTCTCCGTGCGTGGAGTCACGCTCGGGATGTGGATTCCAGTGGCCACGTTAGCAAGAAGCAGCTTATTGTTGGATTGAAGGTTCAGACAAACAGAGTGACGCCAACCGCCTCAAATACTCTCCCGATGACGGCAGAGGCCACTCCAAAGCAGAATCACGATAACACCATTAGAGACCAGACGGTAAATCAGCGCACAAACCACACAATAAGACCTTTTTATTTTTAGTTTCTACGACGTAGAACCACCAAGAATGTAAAACCCAAACCAGCTGAAAACAAACTGACCATCATGAGGTCCACTCACTCCGGGCATCGGTTCTGAGCTGGGATGCCCCACAGGCTCTGCTGCGGGTTCCCAGAGTATCAGATTCTGGGAAACCCCCCATGGTCCAAAAACACAAAAGGACAGCTGGAGCCAAAACCTCCAGCCGCCGACCCGCTAACGCGTCACCTCCCGGCAGGATGTGGAGGAGGAGAAGGTTAGAGGATGTGGCTGTGACCCGGGAGTTCATCGTCTGGTGGTGAGAAACGGGGGTTTACGAGCTGAAACAATCACCCAATTATTGATTAGTCACGCTGCAGATCATTTAAAATACCAGATCAGAACACCGGCTCAGAGGCTACTTTCACTTTAGCCTGAAGTGACTCGTATCAGATTTTTTTCTTGACAGTCTGAACAACACAGATCTGATTTTTTTTCCGAATGCGACCCAGGCCACTTTGATTTCCGACAGGTATCTGATCTTTTCTGGCCGCGTTCATCTGACCTGAACGTCATCGATGTGCAACAAATGTCATTATTTTGCATTCTGCTACGCTCAAGCGGGAAGAAAAACGACAACCATGGTGGACGATAATGAGGATTAAGTTGTTCAAGTGCTGGCCTTTAAAATCGTAAGATATGCTCCACCATTAGCATCCACCTTTACTTCCGCAAACACTGGACTCTTCTTCTTTTTCTTTTTAATGGCAGTTGGCAAAAGTACTGAGCACGCTCTCGATGTGTGATGTTATTACGCCCTCTGCTGCGAATGCGGGACACTTTCAGGTCATTTTCAGTTCATACTGGAGATTATATACAAGTCCATATATTTGGAAGTGTGAACGACCACGCCGAAACATTCAGATTTCACAAAAGCAAATTGGAATTGAACATTTAGGTCAGCAGTGTGAACGTAGCCAAGAAATATGAAAGTTAGGCGGCAGCTTAGGGACCCCACACCACCAGGGGGCCCCCAAGAGCACTAAGATAGCAAGATAATTTATGAATATTAGCAGTGAGAATATTTCAATGTCTAGTGATTCACTACTGATTTTTAGGGCTGTGATTCAATTCAAAAACACGTTTTAGTTCATGGACATTTATTTTCTATTCAAACGGTCTAGCATATTCCATTTAAATGATGTGACAACAGTTAAAAATTTAGCTCAGGAATTTTAACAAAAAAAATTTCTGAAATTTCTGAGTTTCAAAAGTCAAAAACATTTCCATTTGATCTAAATGGAAATTTGTTTTTTAAAGAACATTATTTGTGTTTATGCCATGAATGCTGTGTCACACAGTCACAGTCATAGTTATCTAAAAAAGAAGTAATTTTTGTTATATTTTTTATTGTTGACATGTTCATATTGCTAATTTTTATAAAATTAAAACTGAAAAGATTTATTTATTAAGACATTTGTTGTTTTATCTCTTCAATAATATACTAAATAGACAATATATTATTGAAGCCAAGTAGTCTAATTTTGTTAGAAACGGAACAATGATTTTGGATCAGTCATTGTTGATCCAAAATAAAACCAGGATTTTTCACAGTATTTAATAATGGGTAAATATTTTCCAAAGCTTTTTCTGGGTTTATTCTCGTTTTTACAATGAAAGCTGGGCAGTGCTTGCTAGTTTTAGCAAAGTGTAAATACAAACATTAATTAAATAAAAATACTTGGTCTTGTACCTAAATAAATAAATGTTTAAGATTTTATTTGTCTGTAAAATACTGGATTGATCACAAATTCATTAACTTTAATTGTTAACCTAGGGGACGATCCTAATAGGATGAAGCCGTCCACCCTCATGCATTTTGACTAAAAATGTCCACATTGTCAGTCCTGGTTTAAGTATTTGAAGATTTTATTACTGAAGCAATTTATTTTTAATAATACTTAAACAATTATGAAATTATCAGATAATAAACATCATGTGCAGCTTTTTTATAAACTTCTATGGAACTGTACTGTTTAGAAATTTATTATCTAAAACTGTGAAAACAATACTTTAATTTGTGTGTATGCCGCCATCTTTGCACAACATTTTCAGCTAAATAAAGACTTTATTTTAGGTCAACAACACAGCAAAACCACAGTTGTCTGGGGTAATTGTAGTCATACAAAAAAAAAAAGATGTGATCTGTTATTTCTAGATGATAAACCCAGTCAGGCCACTTTTACAACCAAAGACTTCATGGCGGCTTTAAAAGTGACCAACTAGGAAAACAAAGCCCATCCAGACCACACACATAGATCAACGGATGGTGGGGAGAGTAAACTGCAAGGTGGGCATTTGTTACAGCTGAACCTGGATCAGCCTGAGGTCACATTCAGTTCTGCAAACTGCCTTGCAAAAGTTTTAAATCACTCCAGTCTTGCTTCAAAGTTTGATTCAAGCACCCAGACTTCATTAGTATTTCTCAAACCTCTCTAAAGACCTTTTAAGTGTTTTTCTTTTGTTTGTTTGGGGGGTTTTGGAATTTTGAGGCTTTTTCTGTCCATTTTTTGTAACTAAGCAGTCAAATATATAGCAGAAATTGTCTATACAGAGGATAAAAGAAGAGTCAACCACGAAAAACTATCCAGAAGATAAATAGTATGTCTTTACAAAAAGGGAGAAATGATCCACCAAAGGACAAGTTTCAGCTGATTGGTCTGATCTTATTTTTAATAAATTGAATTAATCCCTTCAGACCTGATTTCTATCTACACAACATTTCTTTTATTTTTACTCCACTTCAGCATTGAAATATAGGGGGAAAAATATATATTTTTTTACAATCATTTGAAGAAAGTCTGAGTTAACACACTTAAAAATGGATAATAATTATGAAACCACAAAAAGAAAATCTATAAAATACTTCAATATATTATTTAATTTGCATGGTAACACTAATTAATTAAGCATTAGCTAATATTTCCCAACTCCTCAAGTCCATTGGGATGGACATTCAACTTTGAAAAAATTCCACAATTTAATAATGAAAATATTTTTCAAAACAACTTAAAAATATTTAGAATTATAAGAGTAATTTTACTAGGTTACCATGAACTTAAATTACTCGTCTAGTTTCAGAGTAATGTTTGTCTTGTCTGATACCTGAAGTTCAGTCAGTTATCAAGTCAAGATTTATAACTTCAATGTCATCATTGGTCAAACAGAAACTATTCAGTAACAAGAATCATTAAAATGACAAAATCACTTTTTTTATTGGTTTAAACCCAGAAATTTATCATGTTCATTCCAGTGGATGTGGGGTTTTTGAGATAACTGGTTCTTTGCTGTTTGCTATGTTTTTATTTTGAGTTTGGGAGATTATTGCGTAAACAAAATAAGTTATCTGTCACCTGCAGCTGTCAGACAAATATGTTTTTTTATATACGACTAAAACAACATTTTACCTGTGATAAAATGTCAGATTTTGGCAATGTAAAAAACTTCCCACCTTCAGTGTAACCTAAAATATGCACAAAGTTAAAACAATTAAAAAAAAACAATCTGAAATATTTTAAAATAGAAAAAGATCTAGATCTGGGGATGTTGCTCTGAATGAACCGCCACATTCAAACTTGTCTTAAATAAGAGACAGAAAATATCCGCCATCATTTAAAGTCCCCAAAAATAACGCTCAGTGGGTCAAGTTACATTTCCTAGTAAAAGTTGAGGTCTACTGAGAGCTTCCAAAGCATTAGAGGGATCAGGGATTTCATAACTCCTGAAACACAGCTCTGATGAAGAAAATATGGCGCAATTTCCAAGACCTGAACATGATTTCAAAAGGCCAAAAGCCTGGATAGAGTTTCCCAAAAGACATCCTGAAAACATATGGCAAATAAAACTAAAGTGCACCATACACACAATGAAGCATGGTGATGGCAGCATCATGCCTGGGAGTTGTTTTTCATCTGTAGTCAAGGCTTCATAAACACAAAATTGCTGAAGGTGGAGATTGATTTAATTTTTAAGCAGGAAACAAAAAGTCAAACCATCCCAATGAAGAAAATAATGGCTTCTCACAAGGAAGATTAAGACATGAATCTGATTCAAAAAAAAAAACTGATCTGGAGTGTTTTTGGAAGGAAGTTAAGATTTGCTATACTGAAAAAAGCTGTTAGAAAAACAAAAGATACTTCTGCAAACACCTAAAAGATTTCAATTTGACAAGATAGAAGTCACATTTAAGTTCAAAATATCAACCCTTGAATGAACACAAAATCTTACCAAGTATCCAAACATCCATCCATTTTCTATACACCCTTGTCCCTTCTTACCAAGTATCTTAAATCGGTGTTTTTCAACCACTGTGCTTTATTTACATAAAGCAAGCTCTTGCTGAAAAGTTACTTGTCCTATTTCAAGTGTACTAAGATATATGCTCTAGAAACTAGACAAAAGATACTTAGGATACTTAGTAAGATCTTATATTTTTGCAGTCCAAACATTTCTTTGAAAGTGGCTGGTCTCTCAACATGTAAATAAGGATAAAAGCAGCCAAGGTCTGCAGAAAAACCTTCAGAAGACCTAAAGAAATATTGACCAGGACAACCTGGTCAGGAAGCTGCCTGGAAGGAAAACTGCGAACTTCACTTTTAAATAACTGAGTACATAGATGCAAAAATCCAATCCAATCCTCTGTGCTAACAAGATGCTGGTCACTGCTGATTTTTGATGTTTGCAGGAATAATCCGCCTCTATAATCCCACCTAATTCATAGAAACACGCTTCGTCAGAGTTTAGAGCTGTGTTGGCACCTGTTTATCTCCCAGAAGTTCATTTTCTCCTTTAGTGTTCATGGTGCGATTATGGCAGACTAGGAGGATTTTGCAATAAACAGTGTCAAACATGCCCCATGATGTGACTCACTGCCTGTCTTCCTGTCTAACCCACTTGCTAGGATCTGAGCCAAGAAGTAAACTACACAGCCACGTTATCTTGGCTCCAGCGAGCAGCCAAGTGCAGCATGGGGAGTGGAACAGACAGCAGGGCAGTCGGGCAGCTGTGACGTTTTATGGCCTGTACCAGACAGCTGGGATAGAGGTACATCTCATCTCTGCTGTTTCTTCCTGAAAAGCACTCAGACTTCAAAAGTCCTGAAATATTTTCAATATACTTAGTAATAGCATAGTGACTTATACTTAAAGAGAAATCTATGACTAAGCACAATAATACTAAGACTTCATCCTATTATACCTCATTGTTCCGTACATCTTTTTCACAAAATCATTCTAAGATGATGAGATTTTAGTCACTATTAGCACCCTAACTCAACCCTAAAAATGGCTGCAAACAGATGCGCAATTATACAAACGTACATCTTCGAAAAGCAGAAGTAGATTCTCCAGCACAACCAACAAGATTGCAGCAATTGGTTTCTGGATAGTAAGTCAACAACAAAACACTTGTCTTTTTCAGCAGCCATTGTACAGCAAATACAGAGGTAAAACCAGCTGGAGCCCCTTTTGGGTTCATAAGTTTTTGAAATGTCTTGTTTTTCAGACACCAGAAAACATGAACTAATTTCCATAAAACAGCTTGGTGGAGGTTTTAAGCACATGTGCTGTTTTTAGGAGGAGTTGAGAGGCAAATGGAAGTATAAAAATGGACAAAATGTGAATTTTCATATTAGGGCCCCTTTAATGCTAATGCTTATGTTTGTACTTTGGTGTAGGCTACTTATTGCTTATTTCTGCCACAAAGTACTTAAGGTACCCTTATTTGAAAGTACTCTGTACATTGATTTGTGAACTAAAACACAAAATGGTTTTAGTGTACTGAAAGTATACTAAAATATGAACTAGAAGTATACAGCTCTATATTACAATGGGCGTAAAGAGAAGAGTATACTTCATTAAACTGAAACAGAGGCCAGAGCTTTTAAATCTGGCCATATCAGTATCATGAATGAACTAAAAGAGCCAGTAGTGGCAAAATATACTCATATTAAACTGATAAAATATGAATAAATTGCTGTCTCTGCATTCAATTAGAACTTAAGTTAAATAACATTGAACTTTTTTTCACATGAATGTAATTTGACAGAATACAGATGAAAACGTTTTTTATTTGACTGATAAAATAATATTTAGGCACACAACTATTTTCTTACTGGTTCTACTTATGTGTCTACTTAGAGTAGAAGGCCACATTAAACATTTTTGGCGTGCCAAATTTGGCCCCCGGACCTGGAGTTTGATGTATGTTTACTAAAATATATATAGTTGAGTGTACTTCTTGTACACTTCAATGTATGTTTTAGTAAAGTATACTTGAAGTATACCTGTAAACCAACACAAGTACATTGGCTCAACTTGAAATAAACTTCAAGTGTGCTACGTCTTGCTAAAGGATGACGACCATCAACCTTTTCAGTGAGGAAGGAATCAGTGAAATGGAGGAAAACTCACGGGTGAATCTTCCCCAGTGGGTCTCGTTTCGCCTCCCGCTGACCGGTGTGTCCGTCCGCTGGCTGCGATCGACCCAGATGAGCTGGCATTCACTGGTGATCCCTTCCACCGCTGCCTGTGTGACCCTGAGAGAGTGAGCGGGGAGCCCGACAGCTGGAGCAGATGAACACATGCCGAGGGAGGGAGAGGAGGAGGGAGAGACGGGGTAGGACGGCCCATTCTTACCCCCCCGCTGGCCCCCTGCGCTGCCACCCTCCACCCCTCCCTGACCCCCCCAGGCGGGGTTGCCAGATCTGACTGACAGTTTCCAGCCCAAACACAACGTAAAACCCGCCCAACTCCCAAGAAAAGAAGAAAGAAAAATCCCTCCCAAATCTCAACGTGAAGAGTTGGGGAGTTACTTTTACTTTAGTAACTTTTAGCAAAGAATATACTTTCAGGAGTATTTTTACTGGTCTGTGCTTTTTACTTTGGCCTGAGTAATTTCTGCTCTGACTCAGAGGTGAGCAGTGTACCCATCTGATTTCCATAGAAAAGGCAGCTGTAAATTATTGTAAATCTGAAACATAAAATCCAGCATCATTACTGTGTTTAAATTAAAAAAATACAAACCATATATTAAATTGGGATGGTTTTTATATTATCTTTGGATTTTGTGTTTTTATTTTCAGTAACAAGAACAGTATGTGGGTCACTTATTCTTTAAAAACTTTTTTTTTTACTTAGTGGAGTTTAGTAAAAGGGTCTGTCAAAGTCTGCTCTCGAGTAAATCACTGATTTACTGTGAAATTAATTAAATACTTTGTGTTGTACTTTACATATTTTAGGGGGCTTTTTGTTTCTTTTGAAAAGCAGTGAAAATTTCCCTGTAAGATTTGTTTAAATGCATCAACCTCCAACCTTGAGCTGGAATAAGTTTGTACCATTTTTATATTGTTGTCAAGGGCCACGCAAAATCACTTTGAGGGCCACAAATGGTCCCCGGGCCGCACTTTAGACATCCAAAACTTAATTATGGTAAAAATTCACAGTGTTTTGGGTTTTGCAAACGACTCAACTTTTTGAACACGAGACTTGTGTTGTGCTTTTTTTGTCCTATTAATTTGCTCTTTATTAACCAATGGCTGTTAACCATTGATGATGTCACATTCCACAGATTCTTGACATTTCAAAATAAATCAGTGCAATAAAACGCTGTTTTATTAAATGCTTTGTGATTTTCTATTTAGAAACAACTATTTTGAAAAAATTTTCAGTAAAAATCTGCTAAATGTTGTAAATTGAATTGATTTATTTCAACGGGATAGCACATATTAATTAACATACAATATTGTGCATTATTAAAGATGTAAAGTTGGTGAAAATTGGTTTATATATTCTTCAAATTAATTTTATTTAGTCAAAAAGTTATTTCTCCTGACATTTATTGATGTACAAGTTAAGCTGTGCTGCTCTTGACGGTTGGTGGTTACCATAGCAACCAATATCTGACAGCTCGTCTATCTTTCTTTTCCTGTTGCCGTTGGGGCAGAAGCTGGACGCTAACCACCAGCTTTATTTTCTCTTGTTTGAATAAACCTGAGTGTGTTGTGAAGTCAACCCACTGGAAAGAAGGGTTACAAATATATATTGGATTTAGCTAAGTGCTAATTTCCATCCGTAGTCTCATGAAATTTTAACAACAGCAAAGCTATTCTTACTTACTTTTTCCAGCTCAACGTGTTAAAAAGAAGCCCAATCGGGCGGAAACCAGCCCCAATCTGGCAACACTGCCCCCAGGGTGAAATTCCTGGTCTGCGGCCCAAATACCGAAATTCCAAATCTGTCCAAATCACACAGATTCACACACACACACACGCGCCCCCTCCTCTCCTCTTTCCTGGTCCCACAACACACCTGGTTTCATTTAAACCAAACCCCCGCAAAAGCCCCAGGCTCCCCCACCCTTCTCCCACTTACCCCCCATCTATCTGTGCTCACCAGCTTTTCCTTTTTTCCAACTTTAAGCCCTTGCTGTCGTCCAATCTGACATGAGGGGATATTTATAGCAGTGGGAGAAAGAAGTTAATGGAATGTGGACCAGGAAAAAAATCAACCCACTTTCCGAAGAACTACCGGGGAAAACTTGTTCGTTTCTTCCCGAAGCAAAATGCAGGAAACTATAATCACGCTCCTTTCTTGTTTGCACATGACTAAAGGATTTCTTTGCGTTGCAAAATGAGTTTTAATATATGATGCAAACTAATCGGGATGTTGCCTAACCAAAGGTAGTTCTTATGAGTCAATTTGGGGTCAAACAATGAAACAGCAGAAGGAAAAGAGCTTTTAAATGGAGAAATTAGTGGGTTATTTTAAAAATTAATTGATTAAATTTAAGTCCAGTTCCATATCAAACTAGTTATATCCTTTAAACTTTCAAATATTTCCGTGACAACCCAGACAAATTAGTTTATTCAAGTAACAGAAGTCTACTTGAAAAACTGCTCAGATATAATCACTAACTGTATGAGTGTTTGTCTTTGTGGTGTTATATTTTCTGTTTTATTTCTATTTTATTGTATATTCATTTTTTTAACTTGAATTACCTTATGCTATAATCTGGTACAGTGCATCAGATGGTGACATTTATGTTTGAGCTGTACATTACATTCTTTTTTAAACAAAGTTTTATTATTGCTATTATTATTATATTGTATGATGTCTGAAGTTGAATCAGACCAAATCTCTCCCAGTTTAGTTCAGAATTACCCAAATTATTTCTGTTTTCAAAATGATAAAGAATCTGCCTCCAATTAAATCAGATGTGCCTGTTAACCAATCAGAAGCTTCCACAGCCATGACATCATCATCTGGGCTTCCCTCATTGCTTAAAGAGACAGCAATCATTCTGTGTGTAAACGTCTGACTATGATGGCATGAATAACTAAATATCTGACATATTCTGTCATTATTGTGGCGTCTAGCAAATAGAAATAATTTGGTAATTCTAAAACAAGAGACGTTTGGTCTGATTTAACTTCAAACAGGGAGGAAAAGAAAACATTTCTGTCTTTTTTTGACATACACAGATGTTGAGTTTCAACTGTATTCCCATTACAGTTGAAAATCTGAAGTTTTAGTAAAATAAAAGTGGGCAAATTTTAAATGTTGACATCTTACCACCTAAGTTAAACTGGAAAAATTGCTGTTCTTAGTGAAACAACTGAGAGAATGCAAATGTGCAGAATGATTGCTGCAGAATATGCAAGAAAGAGCAGAGCAAAGCATAAGAAGTAGAAAAAAAGCAGAAGAAGGCTACAGTCATACATGGTAGAAATCTTTTGCTAAATAGTAAAATTTAGCAAAAGATATAGCATAGTTCAGAAGAAGAAGATGCGACACCAGGAGAT
>NW_015114401.1:44715-46448 GCF_001443285.1 Poecilia latipinna | reverse complement strand
CTGAGAGAATGCAAATGTGCAGAATGATTGCTGCAGAATATGCAAGAAAGAGCAGAGCAAAGCATAAGAAGTAGAAAAAAAGCAGAAGAAGGCTACAGTCATACATGGTAGAAATCTTTTGCTAAATAGTAAAATTTAGCAAAAGATATAGCATAGTTCAGAAGAAGAAGATGCGACACCAGGAGATCTTAATACAAACCCAGCCGAAGGATCTGGTGTTTTTTCTGGTGTTTCTTGTTTTATCTTTACTCATTAACAGATGTGATTTGTTGTTAGCACATTAGCTCCAATTTATACCAAATTAAATTTTAGCCACATAAGAGATGTTTTTTGTTCTCGAGTAACAACTGAATATGTGATCACGTTTCTAAGTAGTAATCAAATTGCAGACTGTTAAATTAAACATTTGTACATTTTAATGTGTATTTTCTGCCAATTTGGAAATATGGCAATGTTCACACTGTGTCTGTTGCAAAAAAGTAAGAAAAAAAAATTGTTTTCAAAAGTATTGAAGTAGTTTTCGTCTCACTCTACTGAACGTGTTTGATTACATCAAATTTTGCTCTGTATTCAACAAGTCATAAAACAAATTTGAACAGATATATATATATATATAGATATATATATATATCTATATATATATATAATACGTGGTCTGAGGCACCAGCAGGGAGGTGTTTCTCTGGAGCCTCAGATGTGCAGAAGTTTGTGAAGTCAAGATCCTGCCTGTGAGACAAAATGTGGAAGGTCAGGACATATCTGAAATATTTTTAAAACAAAATGTTTAAATGATTTCATTCATGTGGCACATTGTAATGAATCCTACAGTAAGGCTGCAGACAGCAAAACAAATAAAAGGCTTTGCATACATCCTATGTTTAAGTCACATTCATGCAGCAGTCCACTGCAGGCCAAGGGCTAGCACAACATGGTCAGGATTATTTTAATATAAAATTGAATGCATAAAACTGTAACTATCTGATCCACTGACCTTACAGGACCCTAACTTAGCAACTGATTTAATATCAGTAATATCGGCTCATGCAAGACTTTGATGAGGAAGGTCCTGTTTTAAATGGAGAGTTCTGGCCTGAATGAGAACTAAAACTGACTGACCTGAAACAGTGATATGAAATATGTCTGCTGTCTTACCTCTACAGGTTGTAGCAGTCTGCCACAACCTCATGGCTTTATCCAAGAACTGGGATCTTGTTGAGTTTTAGCAATGCATTCACCAAAAAGCTGTTCACTGGAAATCTGGCAGTAGATGCTTCAGTGAAGATGAAGGTGAATCAGTCTCAGGTTTTGTCAAGTTGAGCTTGCTAAATATTTTAATAATTCTTAAAGACATGAATTTCAGACACTTGTAACTCTGCCATGTTTTATCCTTCTAATCGGCCAAATTTGAAGGAATCCTACAAATCCTCGGCTCACTTTGCTTTGTACTTTGTCATGAAAACGTTTGAACTGAAACGGACTGAGCAGTCAGATATAAAAAACGCAAATATTTCAAAAAGTATAATAGTAAAATTTAGGGGAAAAAAATATAGGTGAAATCTCCAGAAGATGCAGAACGTTTTGATGTATGAATAAGAAAAATCAGTTAAAGTTTGCAGAAGTAGTTAAAGACCGAAAAAGATAAACAGGATCTTAATCAGTGAGAATGCAACAATCTCACTGACTGCTAATTAAATCAAATGTTAGTATTTAGTAGCTGATAAAGATGCAAAGAT
>NW_015114401.1:0-41532 GCF_001443285.1 Poecilia latipinna | reverse complement strand
TAAAAAACGCAAATATTTCAAAAAGTATAATAGTAAAATTTAGGGGAAAAAAATATAGGTGAAATCTCCAGAAGATGCAGAACGTTTTGATGTATGAATAAGAAAAATCAGTTAAAGTTTGCAGAAGTAGTTAAAGACCGAAAAAGATAAACAGGATCTTAATCAGTGAGAATGCAACAATCTCACTGACTGCTAATTAAATCAAATGTTAGTATTTAGTAGCTGATAAAGATGCAAAGATCGATTCCTCCTAAAACGAGCAACATTACTGATAACTGTGAGCGTCCTTTATGAGACCCTTAAGTAACAGTGTCTTCAGTCAGAGGCTTTTTCAGAACCGCTGTGATAGAGACTGCTATAGTAAATCCTCCTCACAGTCATAATCAACATTGAATTTCCTTTTGGGATTAATAATGCATTTTTGTAATTAGGTTTTCTCATTTATCCCACGTTTTTTTGATGTGAACCTCCGGTATTTCTGGGTTTTCAAAGCCTCAGCCCTTTTGTGTGCTTTGTTTATGTGTGGTGGCAGAAAAAGCAGCTGTCATTACGGCCACCCCCTCTCCAAACTGGACCTCCTGGTTGCTCCCCCATGGCCACACACAGACATCCCACACACATGATGTTCAGATCCTGTTTAAAAACACTCAAATAGTTCAAACTCAATGCAGCATTTTTTTAAAAATAAAGGACTTGATTCACTTTTCCCCTTCTGCTCTCTTATCTCCACCCCGCGGGTAATAAATCCTGTGTCTGTGCTGGGTTAGTGGGAACATCTCAGCCATTTAACGCTGCACATAAAACAAAAGCGCGTGGTAAATGAGAAAAATAAAACAGAACAACACTCCTGTGGTAAAACCTTTATTTTATTTATAAACCAAATTTACAGAAACACAAGAATGAATGCGGCAATAATGCAACACGGAACGTAAGAAATGGATCTCTGCCAAAACAGAGAGAGAGAGAATAGCGGCTTCAGCGAGGGGGCAGATGAACTGGGAAACAAAAAGCAGAGAGGAGGGGAAACGCCTCAGTCGTGATACATTTTGAAGATGCAGCTTTTGATCACGCCCATGTATCTGTCCCACACAGCCTGGTGTCTGAGGGCAGAGAACAAGCAGTCAGTGGGTGAATGATGCAAGGCCAGAGCTGGCAAGCAGGAATTGTGAAATCTGTGCAAAGAGAGTAAATGAGGCAATCGGGGTCCCCTGAGTTTAACCAGGGGGTCTTGCTGCTATTTATGAATATCTCTTTGTTAGGCCTGAAGCGGAGCGGGGCTGTATAAACCTTTAATTACATTCCTGAGAGTTTACATGAGAAACAAGGCGACTACAGTTACAGAAACCACATGGAAGACATGCCAGAACAGAGATGACAGCTTCAATGATAACGACCTGAGCAGAGCATTCTGCTGATGAACGTCGCCTTTTCAGGGGGTTGTACAAGGAGTTCACAGTAGCTGCGATTCCTTTACAAACGTTGTTGGTAAAACACAATTTTGTAGTTGTGGCGTTTCCATTAGATAACTACTAATTGTCTTTGTTATGGAGTCTTCTTATTGCATTTTCTCCTAGTAAAATCTTATTGTGTTTTGTAATATAAAGAAAAATTGTTTTAACATGATAGTCTGGTAGATTTGGTAAATTGCAACATTTGTTACATTTTCAGCTGGTGCGGTTCACTTTCACGCTGCACTGTGGCGGCGCTGCACCATGAACTACAGGAGGAAACGACACAAAAACTTCAAAAGAAGACACGAGCGTTAGATTTTAGTGTTCAGTGGTTGTAGGATTTATTTGTCTTTGGTAAAATTCTACGAGCCATTTCTCACTGTAGCGTTAAACTCACAAGTTTGTTTTGGTTGTATTTACCCAGAATGCCCTGCGCTGTAGTCCACTTCCTGTTTTTGGAGCGGTCTCTGGTCTGCTTGGTGTTCACATTCGAACTGCAGAAGAGTTCACTTTAACCGAACCGATCAGAGGCTTTTAGACAGACCAGAATTCACATCAGAGTTTTATTACACATTCACATTTACCCAAACAAACTGGACTTTCCAGGCAAACGAATTAGTTTGATTAAAACATGATTAGTCAAACTCTGGTCTGCCTACAAACCCCGGTCTCAGTTCGGTTAAAGTGAACCCTGGTGCATATGTGAACATCAAGCGGACCGGAGACTGCTCCAAAAGCAGGAAGTGGTCTACAGCACAGGGCATTCTGGGTAACCAAATCAAATGTTAGTCTAGCGCTCCCGTGAGAAATGGCTCATGGTCTTTTGCCCAATAAAAAGGAGAAATCCAACAACCCAGCTAAAATCTGCGCCACTCAATTTTTATTTACATTTTACGAAGAAGGAAGTTGCGCTCATGTCTTCTTCAGAGGTTTTTGTGTCGTTTCCTTCAGTAGTTCTTGGTGCAGCGTCCCCACAGACGAGGAGGGGAACAGGCTGTTCTAATTGTTTGGATCGATTGACCCAGTGCGAAAGTGAACCACAGCAGCTGAAAATTTAACAAATGTTGCAGCTTGGTTCCAGTCTACTGGATTAACAGGTGTGAAAACACCCTTAGATTGTTCTTCAGTTTCCTGACTTTCACTCCGACGGATAAAGGCGCGTTAACTCACTTGAATGAGTCCAGAATGTGTGCAGAGTTGGTGTAGTGGGTGAGGTAGAGTTTCACATCTGCAGATGTCCATCGGTCTGAGCGGCACGGCTCAATAAACTGGAAAAGAAAAGAAAAGGAGGAGCTCACGCAGCCTTGCAGACAGACAGATCTGAGATCAGATACTAACCTTCTCTACGAGATCAATGAAGAAATCTCTGACATCTTTGGTGTTTGTTAACTTTGTGGCAATGTTGACGAGGCCTCTGGAGAGATTCTGTAGCAAGAAGAGGAATAACGCTTTCACCGGGACAGTTAACAACAGATTACATTTTACATTAAACCAGGAAGTGTTTCTCACTTTAAAATTAGCTTCCATCTCTGTGAAAGCTTTCGTTTTTCCTCTGAGAGCCGTGCAGACCAAACTGAGAGCAGAGAAAGAAACAGGAAATTAGATAAAAGTGAGCTGATAAAGCTTTGTGAGAAAGCCAGGCCGTTTCTCGGCCATCTGCACAAAATTGGAGCGTGTTTTCGTTACCTTTTGTGTTGATCCAGCAGATCTTTGTCGGTGATTAAAACCTTCAGCTCTTTCAGCTCCTGTAAAAACTCCTTGTCCAGGTCGACATCCATGTCTTCCGCCATGTTGTCTACAAAGAGCATTCGAGTTGAGACTTCCACGAATCATTGTAGAACAAATTAATTTCTCAGAATTGTCTCTGTGTCAAACACACTCATTATCAAACTGTTTTGTTCCTAATTGAAACCATTCAGACTCAGAATTAACTCAGACTGGGATGAGTGAAACTTGAAGGACCTCTGGTGGTCAATGAAAGAGCCACAGTGAACCACTTGTTTTCTTAAGTACAGCTTAAAACTTTCTTTAAAGTGTTTTTTTTATCACCTTCGATATGAAGGTTTATTATTTCAGAGCTGTATAAACATTAAATCTCAAGTAATTATGATGTGGTATTTGATTAATGAGCTATGCAGCAGCTAAACGTGATGTAAGTGGAGTTTATGTTTTATGTCGGTAAAAAGCGCCAAAGCCAACAAGTAAAATCCCTCACCAACAGCCCCAACCGTCCAGTTGTTGATAAGCTGCCCGGCGCAGAAAGCAAAGTCCTGGAAGGTGAGATACTGCAGCTTTTTCTTCCCCGTCTCAAAGCGGTTGTTGGCAAAGAAAACAATGGCAGCGTAATCCCTGCAACAAAAAAAAAGACAGAAAAAGCAGCAGTTTTGATGCGTTAGTGTTAGAATATTACTAAGGCTCAGAACATTTTTATGAATTTCATTACAAGACTACAGTCTTAATAATACAAGAATAAAAAGTTGTAATAAAATGAGAATAAAGTGATAATATTATGAGAATAAAGTCAACTTAATGTCAGTATAAAAAGTCAGAATAATATGAGAATAGTTATATTATGAAAATTAATCAAGTTCATTTGTATTGCACATTTCAGCAACAAGGCAATTCAAAGTCATAAAAAATAAAGTCTTAATATCACAACTTTGTTCTATAAATATTATGACCTCATTCTCATGCAATTTTATACTCCTAACAACTTTATTCCAAAAATATTATGACGTTATGATAAATATATAAAATGCATCCAAAGCATTTTAAACCCAGCTGTGTTCACTCAATACCTTGCTAGTTTGTCAGAGAGAAGGAAATGCTGACGTATGTTCTCCACCAGGGGGCCCTTCAGCTCTTCCACCACTTTGAAAACACGTTTGAAGTTGTCAAACTGAAATACAGCAGATGACGCAGGAGGCTCGCTAAATTACAACATCGTGACTCGAACAACAAGCCAATCCCAACCAATAAATTCTGCTCTGTCGAAAATGTTGAAATGGCTTCACACAAAAGCAAAAAAGAAGAGCTTGGAGGGATTTCTTTTTCCCATTTAAAGAATTTTACAGCCTGAGAGTAAATGACTCAACACCGTCTTCTTTTACCTGACGTCTGCAGCTTTTCAGAGTCACACCTGTCTTGGCGCCGATATCGTCCAAGTCTTTCTTTGTTCCTTTGGAGAGTTTCTTTCCTAAGACCTCACGCACAAACGCATCATCAAAGGCATAATACCTAAGCAAAAACACACAAATACTTTAGATGCATTCTCATCTAAAAAATTTAACTACATGACAAAAAAAAGAACTAAAAGTGTTGAGATGGCAGCATCACCTCTCTATCAGCATGGTTTGCCGGTGAGGGGGGATCTGGAAGAGCAGCTGGTTTGCGAGTTTAGCCGGACTCTGCAGCAGACGCTCACACATCTGGAATGTCCTGTACTGGTCCATGGTGTCGCTCAGGAGAACATCCTGGTTTGCTTCACACTCGTCCAGCACGCCTCCCGCCATGCGCACCTTCACAGCATCATTCACTGTCGGATAAAATCCAAGCCCCATTAACATGCATATCACATTCCTGTTTACATGTTGTTTTGTGGGATCAGTTGAGGAATGAATCATGTCCAGACTGACTACTGGAGGAACAAACTACTTTTTTACGACATAAACTGGTCAAAGATGCTGTAAAACCATATTTAAAACTTTTAAAAAGCTTTTTTCCCCAGAAATCCACCCTAGGCTTAATTAGATAATTTATCATGTAATCACAAAGTTGTGTAAATAATCAGCAGCTACTGAAACTTTGCAGTGGATCCATGTTGCTCCTAATATTTAGGGTGTGGAGGAAAACAACATTCCTTGCATGTTTTTCCCACGTGTGTCACGTACTTTAACTTTTAGATCTCTAGTTCCTGGGAATTGCTAAAGCTACTGAAGCACTTTCAGTAGTTTAGTTCTGCCTAAATGTTGCACTGAGATAATTCATGGCCACATTTCTGTAATCTTGATGACACAGGAAACAAAATATCATAAGATGGATTGTAACATTATTTTTAAGGATGCTTTGCTTTGCAGGGAAGCTGTGAGTGAAGAAGCGACAATAAATCTGTTTCTTTCTCTATTTATTTTTTTTTTTTTGCTCTGTCATCCCAACTTTAATTGCTTACTTTAATACTTAAATTTAGAAAAAAATAACTTCCCTTACAGATAAATCAAGTATTTTTAAATTGAACTAAAATTCTAGTTCAGGGGTTTTCCTGCAACATTTACAATCCAAAGAGCAGTGTTTGCTGTCAGTCCAGTTGAATAAAATATGTTTAGAGTCACAAATATTATCTGACCATTTGAAAAATCACATCTAATAGTGTTTCATAAATATCTACAACAGAAAATCTGCTGTGACTTTTAAAATTCAACCAATTTATTCCTATTTTTAGGATTTAATAAGAAAAAAAACATTTGTTCAAAAAGATGATTGTTACTTTTCTTATATAGAATGTTTTGAAAATTGCAAATAACTGTAGAATTTGGTCTTCACAGGAAAGCTGAAGTAAACAACACTTTTTCTATCCTATTTTGAAGGAACCAACATTTTAAGCACATCTCTGTTTCTGCTGGAGGTTTCATCCAGCTAAACAAAGGTGGTTCCTCTCCACTGTCCCCTCATGCTTGCTCAAGATGTGTGACTGATGCAAAGTCAACAGCTTCATACAATGGGGAGTTTCTTAAATGTATAACTTATAATCAATTGGCATTGATTATAATACCCTAACCCTAAATGAAGCCATCTCTACTGTAATATAATCTGGATCTAAACCAGCTAATTTTGTTGTACATTTATACACAGCTGGATACAAACTAGATTTCTTTACATTGAGTTGACATTAATGAACCTAATTAAATAAATTCCTTTGAAATCTTTCCTCGTTGGAATGAAAATTAATTCTGCTCCTCTGATATTATTCACTCACTTATTCAAACGTACTTTTTTTTTTTACTGCTCTATTTACCAGCCAATTAAAGTAAACACATTCAGTCATGGATTCATGATCATACCTGTGTATCCATCCAGCCAGAGCTGGTAAACCTCCTCATCCATGATGGTGGTGTTACCAACGAACACATCGAGCTCTACGGCCATCTGCGAGGAGTAAAAAAGAAAAGCTATTCAACATTAACACGTAGCGATCTGCACTTAGCTTAGCTGCCTCAAAAGACCTAATGTTGTCATATTTTATACCTTGATTTTAGGGGTGTAAAAAAACCTGATATAACAGTCTGTCTTTAATAAAAGCGGATCTTCAAGGTGAAACGTTCATCCTGTCAGCTGGATTTAAGCAGTTTTACTCATTAGCTAAATTAGTTCAAGGTTAGCTTCTCTGTTAGCAGCCCCGTAAAACGAGCAGCAGTTAGCCACATCAAACTGATCATCAGAAGGCAAAACTGTAAATTAGGACTGAATAAAAATTGTAATATGGCTACAGATAATTAGCTGCAGCTCAAACTTTTGCAACTAAACTAGGAATAACGATCAAACGGCTCCATCCTTATAGGTACGCAGTGTCAACAACAGCAGACATACAGCAGCACACGCTTCCGGATTGGTGACGTCACGCCGTACGTAAATCGTTAGGATTTTTAAATATTAAGTAAAAACAATACAAGAAGCATGATCTTATCATGTATATGCTCTTTAGAAACATTTTTATTATTTATTTTTATTTTACAGTAATCTTATTATGGTTGGTAAAACAGCTATTATTGTGTGATTCAAACGGTAGCTGTGGTTGCCATGGTGAAGGTCGCCCTGATCTAACTCCATGATGCGGCGCTGACTGTAATGGAGAGTTTTTTTTCCACTTAAACAGACATTAGAGCAAACTAAAGTCATAAACACTGTGCTATTTCTGTCGTAGGAAGTTTTCCAGGGACCTTAATACAGTCAGGTAGAAAAAAAAATAGAACTCTGTTAAATATTAAATTCTTTATTACAAGAAATGTTCACCAGTGTATAATTTCTATCTAATTTACATCAAAACAACAAATGTTTTTACATTAACCTCTATCAATAAAATTATATTTTCTATCTTAGGAAAAGATTAGGATTTATTTAAAGCTGGTGTATAATCCCCTTTAACTGGAATACATTTATCTCCATTTGTATCTAAAATTGCTCTGAGGAAAGTTTACCCCACTCTTCACTTTCAACTTTGAGATATTTGAGGCGAGACTTGCATCCCACAAATCCTCAAAGCATCTCGACATTCTGAGTTTTGACTTGGAGTTTCCATTTCTTAGTGGAAACACCATTAAGAATTGGTCCTCAAATCATGCTGATTTGAGGACCAATCATGCTGAATAGTCCTCAAATTTTAAGATTTTCCTCAATTTGCTTAATTTGCCTTTGGGATTAACAAAGATCCATTTGCATGTTTTTCAGGTATGAAATTATCAAAATCACTAAATTACAAAGGAATAAGATGACAGACATCCATTTAGAGGTTTTAAACAAACAACAACAAAATAAAAGTAAACAAAAAGCAGTCAAGTATTGGAATGAAAATTAGCTTAAAAGGAGCCAAAGTCCAAAGAAGAACAATAAAAGATCTTCAGAAAGCCTGAAGAATACCTAAGATCATTTTAAAATAACACTGCTTTCAAACTATTTTTTAAATTAAGTGCTAAAAGCAAACCAGGAAAGTTGGTCAGCTATGTCTCTCATTATAGCATGTCCAACTATTCCAAAAGTTTAACTCCCCAAACTGGATTAAATAATTTCTATTTTCATATATTTCATAAATAGCACAGACAATGTTCTTTTTAATTGATTTCTATTGTGAATAGAAGTGAATGCTGAATGCGTTTGACAACAAAATGGCAAGGATAATTAGTGTTGGAGCTGCTGAAATTCAAAGGAAGTAAAAATATGCTAGAAAACATTGAAATTGAAAGTTTATTGTTCTCTCAATAGACAGGCTGCACTAATTTAAATGAGTTCACCAAAGCCTGTTTATTCGTCACTCTCCAAAAAGGGGAAAAAAAACTGAGCTGGAGAGAAAGCTGCAAGAGTTCATTAATAGGAAACATGAGTCTTGGAAGTTTCCTGCACAGTATGAAATTTCTTGACTCAGCATAAACTGTTCATTTTACTGAGAAAGTCTTCAGTGGTCAGACTGAAACTTACAATTAAAAAGCGACGACTGAAACTACATGAAACATCTTGCAGCGAGATATAGCCTTTTGTGGACTTTTGTCCTTTAATTTGTACTTTCTGTTACTGGGGAAAGTGTCAGATCCAGAATAGACCCCCTTCAACAGGATCCACTTCGCTTGCACACAATCTGCTCTCTTTTCCTGCTCAGATTAAGCCATATAAATCCCTGTAAATCCTTCTCCTCACCCTCCCGTTTCTGTGTTTCTGCATGTGTCCTTCAGAATGACAACATGTGGGAGAAAAAATAAAAACCAACCCCTTCTTCCACCCACGCCCCCCGGTCAGCTCGTTTTTTTGTCAGATCTCTTGCTGCACATCAACACTCTCATTTCTAAACTCCCATGACACCCTGATTCCATCCCCAGATTCCTCTCAGCGTGGTTAACACCCTACATTGTTAGGGCCTCCGTGAAACAATGGAGGTGGGACAGAGGGCGGAAGGATGTGGCCGAATACCTCAGCATAAACCGATGGGAAAAACACACACACAAACGCCTGCAGTCAAACTTTCCAACTGTGTTCTTTGAAAAGAAACAAATTGTGTCTCCTGATACAGACAGAATGTGCTGTGCTTTTGTGAACTCCAAAAGCCTTTAGGACACAATAGAGATAGTTTGAGTTTAGAGGATGAGATCACGCTTGTAAACGGATAAATCCAGAGGAAGTACGGTCACATACAGAACTTTTCCTATTTGTTTCGATTGTAAACTGAACTTTTCCATGTCTGTGTGGTCTAACATAGTAAAAGGGATATTAAAAAAACGCTTTAAATTTAAAAGTACAAATGTTTCTGAAATTGTAAAATAAATCTGTTTACAATGTTGCTAAAAGAAACTCAAACTATTTAAATCCGAAAGATAAGGTGTTCAAAAATGTCAGATTGATGCATATCTATGGTGCGTCAAGCAACCACTAGAAAGATTAACACTTCAGATTACTGGAGTCTGTCAAGTTAACAACTATCAACATTAATCTTCCTGTAAAGAAAGATAATTCAAAATAAAACCAAAGCAAGTCACTTGAATCAGGAATATTTTAAAATATTTTACTTAATAAAAAATCAGGCTTTCATCTTAAAATTTAGATTTTTTTTCAACAGTCTAAATTCTTAGGGAAAAGTCAGAGTTATGAAATTAAAGTCAAAATTACATTTTGAATCTCAGAATCTCTGATTTTTATTTTCCAAAAACATCAATTTTTGTAGATTAAAGTTAGAATTCTGAATTTTTAATCTCAGAATTAATATTTTTTTTAAATCGAATTTTAAAAAAAATCTGATTTTTAAAAATCTAAATTCAAAGGAAAAAGTCAGAATTATGATATTCAAAATATCTGGCATTTTAAATATTCTCAGTTATATCAGATCACAATTCTTTTTTTCAAACATGTAAACATTTTGAGAGAAAATGTCAGTTTTGTGAAATTAAAGCTAAGATTAATTCTCACTTTTGTGTAGAACTTTGAGCTTCTTAAAAGTAACATTTATAAGAATAAAGTAATTTTATGTGACCTTAAACCTCTTAAACAAAGCTTTAAAAATGAATAGGTCTAAATGCAGGTGGAGCTCCGCAACATTTACCATATTTACATCTTTTAAGTTGTTATTTTGCATCATCTCTTCAGCTAGTCCTGTTGTTCTGAATCGTTCGATCGCGCTTTTACTTTGAAGGCCTCCTATGTGTATTTCCGGTAGCGCTGCAGCTTCACGCGCAGCTCAGCAGGCTCGTTAAACTGGTGGAGGCAGACATTGTTGTGATAGCAGCTCAGCTACGGAGGATGAAGCGCCTGTAATGAGCAGGTAACGGGTCGAGTCAGACCGTTTTATCTCCTTTCTTTTTCTCTGTTTTACCTTTTTTTGTTTGTTTCTTTGTTGTTGTTTTTTTATATATAAAATGTGCCGCCCCCGGTAGAAGACACCGCCGCTCCGTCAACGGAAATCTGCCTCCATTCAACCGAAGCACAGCAGAGCCTGACGACGCGATGCCGCCGACCTGAAAACCCACAACATCTGCGAGGTTTTGCATCCGTGGGTAGCGGGGTAAAATCTCGGCGGACCCAATCGGAGATAAGCACCTCCACAGGGCGGATGTTTTCTCGAGAAAACGGACTGTTGAGCTCCGAGGGGCCTTTGGAAAACACAGCCTGCTGCTGAGGAGATGATGATGATGATGATGGACTGACATTAATCGGAGCTTGCGGTGCATCCTCACACCCGACCTCATTAAGGCCTTGAAGAAAGCAGTCTAAATAAAGAAATCACATGACACAAGAAGCGGATGATGTGAAAACTCTCAGCTGAGCATCAAATACAGCAACATTTGTGGGGGGTTGAATAATTTCTCAGGGACTCCATAGGTTTTCTCGCTCACAATGGGCAGTGAAGGTGAGATCATAACCAGAGAGCTGTCAAAGGTCTCTGATGAGGATTTGCTGGCCTGCTCCAAAGAGGAGCTGGTGAGCCGGTTGCGTAAGGAGGAGTCAGAAAAGATCTCCGCTCTGATCCAGCGCGGCAGGCTCATCAAGGAGGTCAACAAGCAGCTGCAGGGCCACCTCCTGGAAATCAGGGAACTAAAAGTCATCAACCAGCGTCTGCAGGAGGAGAACACCGAGCTGCGGGACCTCTGCTGCTTCCTGGACGACGACAGGCTCAAGGTGAAGAAGCTGGCCAGGGAGTGGCAGCTGTTTGGCCACCACGCCGCCAAGGTGATGCGGGAGGACCTGGGCGGCTACCTGAAGAAGCTCGCTGACCTGGAGCGCATGCAGGACGGTCTGGTGAAGGAGAACCTGGACCTGAAGGAGCTGTGCCTGGTGCTGGAGGAGGAGTGTGTGAGCAGGAGCGACTCCAGCCCCGGCGGCTCCACTGAGCTCAACCTACCCTGCATGGTGGCCCGGGACTTGGGAGACGGAAGCTCCAGCACGGGCAGCGTGGGAAGTCCAGACCAGCTTCACCTGGTGTGCTCACCTGACGACTGACGGCCGCCGGAGGGGCTTTGGACTCCACGGACTAAATTGGAGGCATTAAAGGATACTTCAGGATTAAAAAAAAAAAAGATGTTAAAAGGTTATTAGATACTAATATCTTCACTAGCTGCAAATTTGCGAAAACACAATTTCGTAATTGCGGTGTTTCAGTTTAATAAAACAGCAATTAAAATCGTTCCTTTCATCTTCTTGGTTTCCGCCAGTGGGAACATCCGGTTGTAGATCATGTGAGTAGTGTGATGCCAAACCCCTCCCCCCCTCTCCCAATAATTCTAGCCAAAACTTTTTATTAAAAAAACAAAAATGTTTTTTTTTTCAAAATTGTGTGTTTCCATTTAGGGAATTTATGTCAAGATACTAAAGACTACCAGGAAAAAAAATATTGTCCAATCACCATTTTTTTAAAATCCCACAGTCTTTGTAAGGTAATAAAAGATTTTATGCACTTACTTTGACTCTTCCCATAAAATGTGTTATGACTGATGAATGCCATTTTTATGAATTAGAAAAAGGTATGTACAAAAGTCCTACCCCTTCACATGTGGTATCATTGAAAAGCCCTAAATGTCCTCTCCCGATACCAAAAGGAATTAATTCAGTAGAATGCAGGGGGTGGGAGATATTCAAGTTTAGAAATGTCCTCTACAGAGGACAAAAATGAACTACTGGTAGTCAGGAGGATAGTCAATGGAAAGGAAGCTACTTGCTTAATTTTGAAAAACTGCAATGGAAACACTTTTTTCACATCACTTCTCCTTATTGGCAAGCCAATTTGCATATTAGCTAGATATTTGATTTGGATCTAAATATTTAACTTGTAGCAATATAAATAGTTGTACTTTCTATGTATTTAGGTCTGAGCTAAATATTTGGTTTAGAAAATAAATATTTAGTCTGAAAATAAAAAAAGAGTCACATGATCAACAACTGGATGTTCCCACTGGAACAAACCACAAAGAAGAAGACAACAGGAAGTAGCTGGAGGATGGTGGCATGTTTTTTAATTACTCATCTGGTGAACAAATCTATTCATGTGATTTAAATTTTCTTTTTAATGGAAACACCGCAGTTGCAAAATTGTCATTTTCTTTCGACATTAGCAGAAAATTGACAAAGTTTTGCTCACATTTGAAATGAAAACTCAGCTACTCATTCTAAAGTCTATATTTCCATCCTTAAAATCTCTAAATATTTTTTGCATTTCTCTAACATTTTGCACATTTTAGTCCAACACATTTTAATGATTTTTATAAATTGTTAAAATACTGAAGTTGACTTCTCATTCACACTGTGGTAAAGGGCTATTTCACAGCTTTTATTGGCAACTTAAGTCAGCTATTTTTAACACCTCTCAGACTTGTGAAATCCTACATTATCCTATGTTAAACATAGACCCTTTATTTCACAGTTTATTCATTTATTTTATTTGTAAAACAGAATAGAACAGTTTTCAAATTTGTATCTGTCAAATCACTAACGACAAACTCTAACCAAATCAGAGTTCCTCAACTAAAATCTCAAAAAAGATCATATTTGTTTATGTAAACTCTACGTACAACCTTTTAAAACATTTTTTGAATTTGCGTTGGTCATTATTACAAAGAAGACAATGGCTATTTCCTTAAGAAACATTGGAGGTGGTGTAACAGCAATGATCTTCTTGTATGAAACGTTTATTGAGAACGGAACATGTAAATGTAGAATAAAAATAATAATAATTATGCTAAGATCATGAATTGAGGTTAAAGTATAGAGATATAAAACATTTTAATCTTCGACATAAAATTCTACTGTACACAAAGAAGGAAAAGAATATGATCAAAACAGAAAATAGCATAAGTTTTTTACATGTACATGAAAGGAATCACTTCATTACATTCTCGTAGTTCTTTTTCCAGCCAGAAAATCTAACTATTTTTGTATCCTATCAGTTTCAAATATGTTCAAAAATGTACAGACCTGTTCAATAAATTAGAATATTATTGAAAAGCCCACTTATTTTAGGGAGTTTATCGCTAAACATATAAACTAATTACACACAGATGGGTGTTTGAAAGCCTTTATTTCTGTTAATTATGATCATTTTCAGCTTACTGTTAATGAAAACATGACATTTTAAGATTATAATATTAGATCAAACCAATTAAAAATATTTTTAATAACAGAAATGTGGGTTTTATGAAAACTATGTATTTGGAAACTAAATACTTGCTTGAACGATATTTTCAAAAAAGTGCTTTTGATCTGAAAACGAGACTCATATATTCAAATTTATTTAATATGACTCTAATATTTCAATTCAAATTCAAACACATTTTATTGATCCCAAAGGGAAATTAAATGTTGTTGTAACTCATATTAATTACATTTCTAGAACTTTCACTTTATTTAGTCAGGGCTAGAAAAGCATTTTATTTTAGTTGTTAAAGTACATAAAAGTACATTAACATACTATTAGATTGATTAAAGAAAGTTTTTATCTTGAGATGGATAAAACAAGGTTAGCATCTGTTGCTAACAGGGAGTAAAAAATACACAATAAAAGGGGAACAATTTAATCCTAGCATCTAGATCTCTTATTGGGAGGCTCAATGATAGTAACATAGTTAGCATAAAATATCTCAAATCAGAGTAACGATCTGAATTTTTAAAAAGTCAAAAGTATATAACCAATTAAGTGAGAACTTTTTTCTTGTTTTTCACTCTTAGTTTGTCTAATTGAGAATACTTTATTTTCTTAGTACAAGAAAGTCTGCCATGATAACAAATTTAGCAGGACGATAAATTCTTCCAGTAATTATTGCGATAAACAATAAAATTGTTGTTTTGAGACCATTTTCAAGTAATAAATTGAGTATATAATGCATGTAAATTTTATTTTGTAAAGAGCACTTAACACTGGAACTGGAAGAGATTTTAAATATTCAACAATATTCAACAACCAATACAACAATAAATAAAACAAAAATAAAAACCCACACAAAACCATAAATAAAATGGACTATGATGTCTCTGCAAACCAAGCTGCCTTTCAAAAAATATTAATCATCAGAATTACTCATTTTAATTTATCATGTGATTAACTGGTTGTTGAATCAGGTGTAGAGACAGGAAGATAATTGGTGACGCACCGCCTCCAGCCTTCGTCTGGTTGGTAAAGAATCATTGGATTCTATATAAAAATGTCAGATGCAAATGAAATGATGTTATAAAGGTTTGTAAAGTAGCGTTTGCATCAACTGCTGTGACATTTTAGAGATACTGGTGTTGTAGGTAAAAGTCCAGTTTGGTTTATTTATTACAGACAAGATATTAAGTGTTTATAACCTTTTAACTGAACTTTAAAAAATCCTGAGGTTTCCCTTTAAGGTGCTCTGAATGCTGCAATGTTTCTGTGCCACAATAGGATTTGAGAAACTTTATCACCCGACCAATTTCAGGACCTGATGACAAAGTATCTAAGTTTTACAGTGTTTTTTCTATTGAATCTTCTGAGATTTCTCCTTTTTCAGTGATCTGTTGTTGAAAAAAAATGGGACCAATAACTGGGTCATGAATATAAATTTATCTCATGCACTGGACTAGCCTACACTGGTAGAAGCCTTCTTTTCTAATGCACTGGAGAGCCTCGTCTTAGATCATTAAATCACAGATTTAATGATGGATTTTAATCCAGTTTTGAGCCATATTTAGTCCACTGGTGATTTGATATTGGCCTTTCCTACATAGATGCCCAGTTGTGTAATATTTTATGCACTCTCTCTTCCTCAGGGCAGGATTGGAGTGCCATATGTGCATGATGGTTGTTACTGTTTTTACTCCAGGTTGTAGTGCAGTTGGGAAAATTCGCCAATTTCTGGCATAGTTTAAGTTTTGGTTCATGGTAGAGGTTAAGGTAAAGTTCTCTCAGAGCAGAACTAATAGTTACTTTATCCTGTTTTAAAAACCCAGCTGGAATCTCTTTGTATCAAACTGGAAGGTCTACAAACTTTAATGATTTTTATTCCAATTCTTTTCTTTCTTTGCATTTAACCTGCACCCTTTGGGGTGGCTAACTTTGACTCTTCTTTATCTCGGTTTATCTGTGTTAATTATAGAATTACTAACTGTTTTTGGGTTTAAACCGTAGATAGATGCACATGGATTAGAGAAGATTTATTTTGTCGTCAGTTGTTTATTGGTGGGCTATGCTCGTAGTGCACTGAAGAGCTTTAAATACAGTCGATATTGACTCCCTCTGCTGTTCTGACCTTTTCTTCTGAGTTTGAACTCATGTTTGCATGTTCACGACACAGAGTAGGTGATTGATTTCTGCTCCTCACTTGATTAATGCACCCTGTTTGTCACGCAGGAACAGTTCATGAATGTTCATCGGTTTTATTTTTGGATCTCCTTTTGGCTCAAGAGGGCTGTTAATGCTTGTGCCCTCTTAGTGATCCACATACGTCATTCTACAGTGGCACAAACACTGATTTTTATATTTATTTTCTCCTTCTACTCAGGAGCTTTCGTTCTGACTCTGCCTCCCTAATCTCATTTTGCAGCTCCAATCAGAGATGTTGATGAATTAGCAAGACTCTGGCTTCAGCTTTTGATAAATGAGAGTTCGGGGTCAGGAAACGGCCATCAGCAAAAGTCTAAATGCATTTAACTAATCAATGCCAGAATTGATCGTTCTCATTAGCTAAATTGTCTGCCACTATTCTGGAAAGTATTTCCACAATCGGTGCATTTTGACTTATTCAGACCCAAACTATGTGAAGTTAAAATACAGCAAAAAAAAGAATGTCATTAAAAAAATCAGCTGTCAGACTGATAAATACTGTTTAAATTCCATGCAAGTAGTTGCAGTTGACTTGCGTCGAATGATCATTCTTGATTTTTAGAATTAAACTGACACATTGCTGCTCATTTTACTAAATTTTAATTTTTTTATACAGACTGGAGCTGGAAAGTATCACAAACTAACTCTTGTGCTAAAACAAGCTGCATAGGTCCACATTTTGAAAATAAATTCACTTAAAATTTCAACAAAACTCTCATTTTTTGATAAAAAGATTTGGCTCTAGAATTATGTTTTTTTTTAGCTGTATAGAAATCATTTTATTTCGCAAAACTGCAACGGAAACACTTTTTTCACATCATCCCAAGTGGAAGTTAAATGTCGTAACTCATCGTATCTTTAAAGAGTCGTTTGTAGATGGTGATGCTTTGGACAGGAAGGATCTCCTATAGCAGTCAGTGCTGCAACTAATCTGATGAGGCCTCTGACAGAAGACTTTAGCTGCGTTGAATTTTGCGTAAATAAAAAAATATATATCACAGCAAATACCACAAACTATTTTGATGAAACTTTGCATCCATACCACTCCACAAATCATTAATATCTGCATTATAATCAAACTAAACAAATTCACACAATTTTTCATGCAGACTTTTCTTCTTTATTCTCTGTGACTTCGTACAAGTCTGAATATAAAAATAACAATAAGGCACTGCCCACCAAAACAGAAAAATCTAAACATTACCAAAAATATATTACACTCTAAAAATTCTAATAAATAGATGATTATATAATCTATTCTATATCAACTCCTACGGTCCAGCCTTAGTTGTCAATAAACTGTATAAATATCTGTAGTCTAAAAGGATCCACACGCACAGTAAGGCTGGTAGTTATGAGCACACCATTGGTCGTTAACTTCCACAAAGTAAAAACAGATAAAAATATAGTTATTATTCTTGCATTAACCCAGTTCTCATGTTATTCTTTTAGAGAGCCTGAGTTTTTTCTGTTAGAGTATATTTTCTTTCATATATAGTGCATGCAGTTTTTCCCCAATAAAAAAAACATTCATTTCATCTTATAGCTTAAAAAAGTAAAAATATATCAACTTTATGTAAAAAAAAAATAAATAAAAAACTAAGAGTGTAACATTCAAATTCTGATAATGCCACAGATTTTCATGCCATCCAAGGTTCCAGTTTACATGTAGCCAGATATCTGGGAAAACCAAAACATTTTTAGACATTTTGGCCTTTCAGCCAACCAGAGTGGAGATTTGAGGAAATAACGCAGCAGTATATCCACATACCTGGTTTGACATGATTACTAAATCAACATTGGCCTGTATTTTATTATTTATATTTATATAAAATAAATATACACTGTTTCAAAGTAGTTAAAATTATATCCACACAAATGAACCTCTTGGCGCCATGTTTAAATCCTAACAGGAAGTCGTGGTTGTTTTGAAGCAACCTGATTAGCTGACATGGACTTTAGTTTTGCACTACACTGCCCCCTATGGGTTTGCCATGTTTAAAGCAAGCTTAAGAGTGCATTTGTACGAGTGTTAGAGGCAGGCTAAGAAAAAAAGTTTAAATTACGAGAATAGTCATAAAATTAGAAGGATAAAATCTTATTAAAGAGAGTAAAGTTGTAGTAACAGACTTAGTCTTGGAGTGGCCCTGACACTCTGTCGTACTGTTGTATATTTATTTGGGTTCATGTGATTGAAATTTTTCTGGAACTGATCGAGAGATCCAGTTCCGTGTGCAATATTTGTGTTTTAGAATCGGTGTAGGGGAGATATTTCTTTTAATAAAAACCCGGCTACGTGTGCCCAAGACCTTATCAGCTGAGATCAGAGATTAACTAACAAAGCAGCTGATCGTCTTGAAATGCCTAAAAAAGTCATTGTCCTCGTTTCTATCAGCGTTTCGCAGAGATCCCGCGTTTGGGCTGGAACCAGAACCAGCTGTAGTGTTTCGCCAGGCGATCACAGGGTGAGAATGGTTGGTGAATGCAGGGAGTGATCCGACTGGTCGCCACTGCTGCTGCTGCGCCGATGGGCGACTCCGCAGGGCTGCTGGGCCGGAGGGTGCAAGGCCTGATGGGACACGGCGAGTGCTGCTGCTTCTGACGTAGAGGACGGATATGTGAAAACCATGCCGGCGGAGAAAGACAGGAGGGACGGCGTCGATGTGAGGACGGGTGTGTGGAGCGACTCGGACTCAGAAGCGACGACCGAGGCGGTGGACACCACCGGTTTGGCCGGGATTATTATCTTCGGTTTGGGCTTCTCTGGCTTTTTTGTGGAGGGTCCCGGAATGATGGATTCTTCTGGTTCCAGTTTGATGGCTCCCAAAGAGGAAAGCGAAGGCGTGGTATCAGAATCGGAATCAGAGTCGTCTATTTTGCAGATGGGACGGTGGGCTTCCAGGACCAACTCGAGCTTCTCCTTCTCCTTCTGCAGTTCAGCTATTTCTTTCTGCAGACGTGACTTCTCGCCTTCCAGTTGATCGGTTTCCTGCTCCGGAAGGGAGGACAATCAAGTTCAATCATGCCTGACTCAGGTATTTGCACTTTTTAGGAATTAAGTGTTATGACACTTGAAAAATCTTTACTCACATTTTGCAATGAGTCAGTCAGCTCACGGCGGCGATTGCGACATTTTGCTGCTGCCATTTTATTCCTTTCCCTTCTGATCCTGCGTCTTTCCAGTTCTTCAAGTGACAACTGTGATTAAAAAGAGAAATGCAAACTATTACATATCAGAAAATAGGTTACAGAGCTGTTAAAAAGTATCTACGCCCTTACAGGTTTCTTCTATGTTTGCTTTTTTGTGTCACTTACATGTTTCAGATCTAAACCTGGTTGACATCATTTAAACTTTTAAAAGATTCCAACCTGGTTTTATGGGTTACGTCCAAGTGTTTTTTAACAAAAACTGAACAATCATAGGACAATCTGGCTGAATAATATAAGAGTTTCATATAAGTTGATATCAATAATTATTGATTAGTTTTTTAGAAATATCTGAAATACTGCCATTTCTTGTATTATACATAAATTACTCTAAAGTTGTTGTACTTATTTTCTATTTTCACTCTGCTCCGTTCTTTATATTTTTAAGCAGTTATGAGGGTCAGTGACAAAACCTTCAACTGCTGCAAGTTACTCAGCAGGTTGTTGCTAGGTAACCAAAGAGTGAGTGAGTTGCTAGGTAACCAAAGAGTGAGAGAGCTGTTGATTCCACCAACCTTCCTTGGCCATTCAGAAGCATATTTGTTACGTTTAAAGTCACAAACTGATTTCTGGACAGAATTTTTCCTAAAACTCAAGATGAGATGAGCTTTGTCTTTTTTTGCTGTGGAACTTTACTAAAATGCCATTTTTGACTTTCTTTTTTTTTTATCTAGTTGTGATTTTTGTGGGGGGGGGGTTTCCCCCCCAAGATATTTTATCCTACCATCTGTTTTCTTACAGGTTCCATTTAGGTGACAATATTTTTGATTACAAAGGAATCAGGTGTGAGTCGGTAAAGAGAAATTAAACTCAACTTTATAAAACTGTGGCAAAAGAAAGCAGGAGGAGAAATGGCTTTCAGTGCCAAAATCGTCAAGTCAAAAATTATTTTACCTACTAAATAATTAACAATTAATTAACAATTAGAACAAAAATTTGCTCAATCTAGTCAACTCTAATCAATAAAATCAGGATTTTTCTGTGAGAAATGCTTGCTGTATTTAGCCAATTTTTTCAAATTAATCAAAATCAGATTTTGGTGCATTAAAGTTGCTGGACAGATGTGGAGAAGGCAAAAACCCTACTTATTTCAAGACAAATAATTAGTGTTGTTTCCAATATTTTCTATAGTAATAAGATCTTAATCTTTAAAATGTGACAAAGAGCAAAGTCAGAACAGCTGAATGATGAGTTGCATTTTCTTGCTTCTGGATCATATAAGTGGAGAATTACCACCACCATGTGAGGACTCTGAGTCATAACAATCATGGCGGCTGAATAACTCAGTATCGTCTTCTTGTTTTTGTGCTTTTAACATGACAAGTCTGGCTTTATCCGACACCCTACTGAATAATTACAGTTGCGCCCTATATTTCCTGCCCTTTTGGGTCCATGACTCACGCTCAGACCCCTGGGGTGAGTCAAGGGTGAGTCACAGAAAATGACTTGCCCATGTGAGTCACATGACTGTGTACTTCCTGTACCATAAAATCGCAGCTTTGTGACGTGGATGTGTGCCAGTCAGCAAGTGCCCCCTGAAAATGAGAAATTGCTAAATGAATGAAGCTACAAGGGTTAAAGTTGCAACAAGAGGGATCCACGTTTTAGATTCCCTCTGACATCTGGAAGCTTTTTGTTTCACGTGTAAACAATAACCATAAAGTAAACAGAGGATGTTTACATTAGGGAATTAAAAACTATTCAAGGACTTAGAGATGTACTCAATAGTTTCTCAGAAAAATCTATTTCTAAATAACTGAAATTCAGAAAACAGCGACTCTGTGACACAATGCTACAGGATGTTGCATGATGGTTACACAGAAATGACTGAGTCACTGGTCACACCTCTGACCTCCTTAACTCCCAGATATCTTATTTTTACTTGTAATTCAATATATAGCTGCTTTTCCATTACAAATATGTACAAAACTTTGTCGAAAAACACAATTTTGCAATTGCAGTGTTTCTATAAACTAAGAAACGTTATTAAAAATCAGACATGAATAAGTAAAGTAATTAAAGACATTACGAGCTACGATCCTCCTACCACTTCCTGTTTTCTTCTTCTTTTTTGTGGTTTGTGCCAGTAGCATCAGTTAGTTTCCATTGCAGTTTTGTGTAATAAATCAATTTCGACATGGTCAAAAAACAAAAGTTTTTTGTTTTTTTTTAATTGGCGGGTTGAAAGCCAATTTATTGTCTAAATGTCAGTTTCTGACCGTCTCAAACCTACCTGCTCATCATTCCTGCGCCTTGTGGACGGTGGGGTATTAGCAGCTGCCCTTATGACCCCGGGTCTGATGAGATGGGACTGGGAAGGTGGCGGACCCATCGGCCGGGCCCCAACAATGGATGGGTAAGGCGGTACCGGTGAGCGCGAAGGTCCTGGAGGATGCATGAGTGAGGGCTGGACCAGCCACTGGAGGTCCTGGTTTGTCGTGATGGCATTCAGGCTTGGGACAAAGTGGCTGCTGCCTGCCATTGTAAATTTCTGGAATAATAATAACGAATAAACATTGTTATGTAGAAGAAAACTAAAAACAAAGTGACAAAGCAGACTTTGTCACTTTGTCATTATACATAAAAATTGATAATAGTCATCAGAGGTGGGAAGTATAACTACTTCAGCATATTTTTACGTAAGTAAAAGTTAAAAGGAGCCGTCCAAGAAAGCCGCTCAAGTAAGAGTAAAAAAGTATTTGGTAAAAGGTTTACTGAAGTATTAATTAACTAATCATTTAATATTTAAAAATGACAATCATACAGACAAAAAAGCTAAGCTAAAAGGCTAAGTGGACATTTTGGTATTTTAAGGATGAAAATGTCAATAATTTATATACGTAACAAAAATGAAATCAGGTGAAAGAATTATTTTTCAAATCAGTTTCTTTCAATAAAAAACTTATGAAACTTTAACATAAAATGCAGGTGTGTCAGAGAGTCTAGAAATTGTACTCAAAATGTAACTGAGCAAATATAACTAGTTACTACCCAGTTCTGACAGTCACACACTAAAATTACAAAATATCTTGCTGTTATATATTGTTTTTTATGTAACACATTAAAGAAATTTTACATTAAAAGTACTTAAACCACTAATTCCTCCTGTGTGTGTAAACCTGTTCCACCTCTGACCTGTAGCCCAGTTTGGTGAGCGCACACCTACCTGCTCCTGCTGCGTGGTGGACATGCTGGTGCTTCCCAGTGATGCGGAGTTTGACCCGGACAAGTTGCCTCCGTACGCCGGGTTGCCTCTCCCTTGACTCCCAAAGTTTCGATACATCCTCTCCGGTTTTCTGTGAAACGGCAACCGAACCTAACCTTGGTTTTGTGTGTATATATAACCTTTTGATCGTAGCTTTCGGGATGAGTCTGGTGGGTTAATTCAAACTCTGGGGGCAAGCCCACTGTATTGCCGTAAGTCGGTAGAGTCCAAACGAATTCAATCCGAAGGGGAGCAAGGAAGGGAAAAAGTGTTTGACTTTTGTTTAAATCGAGCCAAAACGTCCGAAAGTTGTTCAAGCCGCACCTCCCGCTTCCTAGTCATCCATGTAGAATCGGAAGTCTGGTAGTAATTGTCAGGTTGTAAACCCTTAAAGCCGGAGAATTGGTTTGCCACGCCCCTCCGTACTTACGGGAAATAGTGTTGTCTGGAATCTCTCACGAACTCAAGCCACGTGGGGCTGACGTCACTGCCCATATATGGTGAGTTTCCTCCCCGCAACTACAAACAGGGATTCCTCAGGCAGTGTCACCTCATGGTCAAAACTAGTTGTTTTGTTTCTCGTGTTATCAAACGTACAAGTGGAAATGTTATTATATTTTCCAGCTTCAGATAAGAGGCTGCCTCTTGCTGTAACCGGCTCATACAGGAAACAGCCAGTTTCCAAAGGCGAAACCAACTGTTAGCAAGTAAAAGTGAGACAATATGTTTATTTTACAACTTTATATGTAGCTAGAATGCTGTAATTTAAAATACACCTGTATATAAAATTATCGTTTTGAGTATTTCTTGAGACATTTACATTCTTACACAACATGAGTAATTTCTAATTTCCTCCTAAAACCTTTGACGTGAGCTCCTATATTATTTACAACCTTAGGGCAGATTTTCATCATTTTCTTTCTGTTCAAAAATCCACTCCATCTTATTAGCTTATGTATACATAACACTGAAAAATATATATTTTTAAAAATACATGAATATTCATGTTGTTATGCTGAAAACTATAGAACATTATTAAGGTAATGATCATGTTTAGACACAAGTATAAACATGTAACTGTAATGTATTAGTATAAATATATCCTAGAAATACATATAAACAAAAAATAAACAGTTAAGCTCATAAATTATTCTTATTTGTTAGTTTTGTGTGGGAGATTACACAAGAATGATCTGGGTTTTTTTATTATAATTTTTTACTAAATTTGTTTGTTTTACTATTTTTATTGCAAGTGCATATCTCATGTAATTTAAATGGCTATCTTGCTTTTCTTGGTTTTTATTTGTAATCTATATTTTTTTTATTTCAATATAAATTTTTAATATTTATTTATTTAAATAAATAAATATTAAGTTTATTAATCTTTGTCTTTAACAAAGATAAAGATTCTTGGTCCATAGTAGATTTAGGGAATTAGGAATAAAATAGATTAAATCGATTGTTATCATTATTAAATATTAACTTGTAAATTATTATAAAGCATTTAAAGTTAGTATGAATTTATGTGGATTCATGTAAGATGCAGTGCAATTTAAAACATGTAAATACTCATCATATGAACAACTTCCACTTTTATAAACATGTATGTGATAAAAGGTTCCCATAACGTTATAAATAATCCCATTTTGACTGAATTTACGTTGATCTGTGACTGAGACTGAACAGTCAGGCAGAGAGCTGAGCACGTGCCTGTAAAACTTGAGTTTTTTTGGCAGCCACTTTCACTATAAACCACATCAATAAGCACACATTCTTGTGGAAATGAGTCACCCAAATGGCGCAAAGCAGCTCAGTTACTTCACCACTGGTTTTACCACATTTCCCTTTTTTTAATGCATGCAAGCATGTTATAGCAGCTAGTAAAGATTACAATTTTGCAAACTGCAGATTTGGTAAGCTTAGTCTGTCACAACAGCTGCTGACCTTGCAGTCCCTCTGGGACAGAGTTCCCGGCATTGGCTGATCTGTCCTGTGGCTGACTGCTGCACTCATGTCTCGTGTTACTATTAACTCCGGTCCTGCGAAGTTCGAACACCGGTTGTTAATATTTTATGCTGGAGTCACATTTTTTTTACATTACATTGGAAACAACAAGTGAGACCTGTAGCTTTTTGTCTCTGGGTTAAAAGTTTCAGGTTTAAACATTGTTAAATCAGAACATGCAAGGTGATTTGTTTGTAATATGCTGAAAAGTGTCATAAAAAATGAAATAGGGTAAAGGTGAGCGTAAGGTGAGTCAACTGAGGAATTCACTGATGAGACATGTGAAGTGGTGACATGCCACGACATGTCTTCTCCCTATTACACCTTCAGTTTCCCTCTGGTTTTATCCTCTACCCTTATTGTAATCCTAGCTCTGACTTCCTTAAATAAATGTTTAGGTTTTTTAGGGGGTGAAACTCTGACTAACTTCCTTATTCTTTGTTTCTGTTTTGAGTTCCCTCCAAAAATTTAACATGATCCGAGGTGGATGAAGGAAGCTTGGATTCCTTTGCAGTTTACTCATCTAGAAATCTCTGCATGTTGTCACATAACTCATCCCACACCCACCCACGCCTTCATCCCACTCACACAAAGACGCTGCCATGCCACAGATTAATTTATTAAGCAGGATAGGTGTCTAAAGTCACGCCATGCCACCTTTATGCTTACGCATTACAAAGAAAAAAAGATTATCTGTAATCATAAGGTGAAGTCCGAACATGAATATACTGACTGTGCCTTAAATTTCATTATTCACAACGTCATATTAGACTATCTAAAATATGACACACTTTTAGTTTATGGAAATATTCATGACAATGACAAGAATACATTGAATATAATTTACAATAAACTGCCCCAAGTAGCAAATTAAGACTTCCGAGAAGCTGTAAGTTGAAACCTAAATCTAAAGTAACAAAAATGAAACTATCTTACTCTTCAGAAAAAACCTCCGCATCTTTCCAGAATTAGCCGCTCCGCCAAAGTTGAAGCTTGACAAAAATTTCCAGCTGCCTGGATGGACAAGAGGAAAAACATCTGGATAAGATATTTATTTGAGATGATATAAAGATTGAGCAATTTGACCACAATTATAAGAAGTCCTGCATATTTTCAGGGGGCTAAAGTTGAAGCAAAGTGATGACAATGTCATGATGTGGTGGTGTGTTAAACATAGCAGCTGGTGCAGAGAAGAAAGTGACTGAATTTAAAAAAATTATTCATTTTAACTTTTTCAACTTCATCTCAAGTATTCACTGCAAAAACACAAAATGTACAGTTTAAGCAATAATAATAATAACTTATTTAAACTTAACTTACAAGCAACATTTCCGTAAGAAAGAGGAGCTTGTTTTAAGTCAATAACTCCTTAATTTTGGTGAAAAAGTTTAAGTTTCACTGGCAGATTTTTTCACTTTTAACTGGGAAAATGTTTGATTAAGTGACCTAATCTGCAATTTGAACTTACAGGGTTTTTTAAATTTTTTTATTGGCTAAAAACAAGCAGCTGTATCTTGCTGAAAAGTTACTTCTAAGTTAATTTTGCCATATTTCACCAGTGCAAAGATATTTGCAATAGAAAATAGACCAGAAATATTTCGTAAAATTTTATCTCTTTTGCTGTATAGCTGAAATTTGGGGAGTAAAACTGGTTTTAAAGTGGAGAAAAAAGTAGAACTTTGAGATTTTTGAATGTCCGTGTAAAAACTCCTATTTGTCTTTAAAAGCTTTGTACCGGATGCCAATTCGCTAAAATAATACAATTTTGATTATGTATGAGGTATCAAAAATTTAGTAAATTACAAATTGAGGCTGGATTTTTAGAATAACAAAAATATGGGGAAAACAACTTGTTCAAATAAATCACTTAAGCTGTTTTTAATTTGCCTGTCTATCAATTAGTTTGATGGAAAAGTCCTGTCCTACGTACTGGACAATGTTCTAATTACATGCAAATGAAAAGTGGGTGATCCATTCTCAATTTCCCCATTTCATCTTTGTTCCTCTCACTTTGAAGCTCCTCTCTTTACCTTTTATTGCATTGCTGTTAGTGAAATAGTCTGATTCTTCCTCCCATTAGCTGTTTTCCCTCAGGCTTTAAAAGCTGCAGTTCTCAAACAGTTGCTGGAAGAGAACAGTCTGGACAAATCGCTGTTGGAAAATTACAGGCCAATCTCCAGCAAACTGATTGGAAAAACTCTGTTTAAACATTTGACTGGAGTCAATTGGTACATTAAATAGAAGAGGTCCCAGGATTAAACCTTGGGGTACTCCTGCCTGTTCTGATGAGTAGTTATCTGTAGGCAGAAGTCACATATGGCGTACCCCAAGGTTCAAACTTGGGACCCCTTCTATTTAATATCTACATGCTCCCTCTAATTCAGGTTATAACAAATAATAAGATTACTTGATATAACTATGAAGATGACACACAGTTCCACATTACAATGTCACCAGGAGACTATGAACCCATTCAAGCATTGCGATACGTAGAACAAATCAATATATGGACATGCCACAACTTGTTCCAGCTGATCAGAAACAAAACTGAAGTTATTATTTTTGGACCTAAAGAGGAACAACCAAGAGTCAGCACACAGCTTCAATTATTACAGTCAGAAACTACAAAACAGGAATAACATCTGGGTGTAGTGATGGACTCAGACCTGAACTTTCAGCGTCACATAAAGACGGTTACAAAATCAGCCTTCTATCACACCTGAAGAACATTTCTAAACTTTCATAAACTCATTTGTGTTTATCTATAGTCACATTGATTACTCCAACAGTGTCATGGAGAAGCAACATTCAGTTTTTATGCTTTTTTTATCTGGAACAAACTTCCAGAAAACAACAAAATAGCTGAAACACAAAGCTAAAAATCTCTTTTTTTAAGAGCTGCCTTTGTTTAGTGATAAGGTTAACACTGATTATATATTTGATGTATATTCACTTGATTATTTTTAATGATGACATTTGACAAAATGTAATATTTATTGCTTGTTTTATAATCGGTGACTATTATGTTTTTACGAACTACCTTTATGCTGAACTACAAATAAATGTGACTTCCATAAAACTGAAAAACTGCTGGATTACTGAGTCCCTTTAAATCAAGACTGAAATCCTATTTGATTAATAACAACTGGAATATTGAATAATTTTAGTCTGAACTGGCACATTTCATTATTTTTTTATCTTTATTTTGTCCCTGTAATGTCATGAAAGCAGCATGTCTTGTTCTTTAAATGTGCCAGATACAAATAAACTTGACTCTCCAAATCTTGCATTACAAAATGTGCGAAATTTCCTCAGGATGCTACTTTATGTCCAGTAACACTGAACACAGAGTTACATTAGTCTGTGTACTATTTGTATTATTCAGTGAGGAGTTGGATAGTTTCTGCCACGCAGGCAGACAGATGTCAACCAATCGCAGTGAATGGGAGGGATTAGCTCCGTTAGCCACGTAGCTTGTAGCCTCTACCGTTAGCTTTGCAGGTAAGTACTCCTCCCTGCCGTGCTGTGCTTTTTAATACTAAGCAATTAATTTAAACATAAACTACGTTTTTATAAACGCTGCCGAGGAGGCTTACTCACCCGTCTTCTCGGACGCGAAATAAAAAAAGCGAAGGAATGTGACGTTAATATTAGCTTGTCTGTTAGCATCAACTTTCAGCAAGAACAAGTTCGGAGCAACACAGAAAATTGACAATATGTACATAAAAAAATAAGGTTGTATCTATTTAAAAGTTGGAATAAAACTCTTAACAGTTAGATAATCTAAAATTCACCTGGAGTTAGTGAGAAAGGTAGCCTAGCTACTAGCTAACGTGTTACTGTTTTTAATTTGAAGCTAACGTCTCCTGGAGTCATGGATCTGCCTCATCAAGGCTACAGAGCAAGTAAGTGGAAATCTGAATCACCGACTGCTGTTTTACTTCTTTGCAAGATTTTACAGAAAAATCCAGTCATAGTATCTACTTCCTTTTTTAATGTGTGTTCATTTGAGTAATGACTATCGCTGAAGGTCAGTTTTACGTCATTTTTACCGCAAGTGATGCTGTGTATTGTAAAGGTAAATGTATAGATACACGTTTGCAGTTTGCACGTCATTAGGGTGAAGTTTCCTTCACTCATGGAAATGGTATGAGACAGATCATGTGTGAAAATCTAAGCAAGTGATTTTAACAGCTGTTGATTTAAACCGATGATTGGATTTCTGTTAAAAACCACACGGAAATAAATAATTAACCAATATAGTTTATTGGGTATATGAGCGAAATAAAGCTATTTGAAAACTTCCACAACTTCCTTCTATTAAAATTAAACAACTATAGCCAGTATTTGATAACCAATCTAAACAGATTTTGTTTCTTTTTATAAACTTAGCAAAATTTCACATCTTAAAGTGTCTTGTAAGACTTCTTCTCGTCACCATGAATCATCTTCTATCCTCACACCAGCTAACTTCATCCCCTCTTTTACCACATCTGTAAATCTCTGAGTTTGTCACAAAAATATCTATTTCCTATCAATGACATGCAACACAGTCAGATCATAAATGACTAACAAAAATGATATTGTCATTTTACTATATTTTTTGTAATTGTATAATTATGGGTTATAGATAATGTTGGGCGATACAGACTTAAAGTTTTATCTTTTGCTATGGAATAATGATAAAAGTGACAATAAAAAGTGTTTATTTCTTCTTTTTCATGACTGTGACTTTGTGTCACAGCAATTATACTGCCACAAACACAAATACTGCTCTTGTAAAACATTCCCTTTTATTGGTAATGTGCTTCTTTAAGACATTAGTCACATAAAAAAGTGTGATTTGTATCACTCAGCTGCACAGAGTGTTTTCAAATTTATTGGTCTTTATTGATGTTTTTATTGAACAAACAGTGGAGAAAATAGAAAATCTATGAATCCTGACAAAAAGTAACATTTTGGGAGGTTATAAACATCATTAATTGTGAGTTATTTTAACAGTGATAAATCAAAGTTAAGTAATTTATTTGAAGGGGTGTGCAAAAGGCTGGCATAACAATTGTTATATGAATATGAAGTATGAAGGAGTCTTCATCAATGTTTACGACTGTCGTCATGAAGTATTATTTAGTAAATAAAGACACTTTTAATGCAAAGTTGACATTTGTAATGGACTTTTAATGCATGTTTTAATGGAAATTTGCATTAAAAGTGTCATTATTTACTGAATAATGCAAAGTTGACGCATTTAATGGACGTTTAATGCAACTTTTGGTGCAACTTTGCATTAAAAGTGTCATTATTTACCAAATGACGCTTCATAGCAACAGTCTTATGCACACCCCTTCAAATAAAATGTTACCAAAAATTCCTATCATGACAACAAATTCATCACAATAACTGATACACTTCAAAAACTCAGTCTTAAGTATTTTTTTCTCTATCTTCTACTACAAATATATTAGTACACTTGAAGTAAAACAAAATTAACTTTCAAGTAACTTTTCATCAAGAAACATGAGCTTATTTTTTGTCAATTATTCCTTAGTATTGATGAAAAACTACCAGTTCCATTGGCAGATTATCTCACTTAACAAGACATTTTCCCATTTTATAAGTGAAATAATCTGCTAATGAAACAAGTATTTTTTTTTTGTTAATATTAAGAAATTATGTACTTTAAACAAGCTCCTTTATTTTGGTGAAAAGTTACTTGCAAGTTAGTTTTGTCGTATTTCAAGTGTAATAAGATATTTTCACTAAAAGCTACACCAAAAAAATTTTTTTTGCAGTGTACAGATAATAAAAACTATAAATTCTGTAAAATAAATAAGCATATGCTGGATAAGCTATTCCAAAGCTTTTATTGGACCTCAGCAGTGCATTGGGCTGATCGATCGGCGTCTTAGAAGAAGGGAAACTGAACTGCGTCGTGTCCGTTTGTCCACAGCGAAGCCGAGAGCGCGTGCAGCGCCCTCTGCAGGAGACTCGGTGTTGTTTGACGACACCAGCTCAGCGGCGCCTGGGATGAACAGCCAGGGCTTCTACACTCCCGCCTACAACATGGCGGGACCCTCGAACGACATGCAGGGAGGAACGGGAGTCAACAACTTGTTCGCCGACCCGATGGCCAGCGCCGCCATGATGTACGGCTCGTCTTTAGCCAATCAGGGGAAAGACATGGTGAACAAGGAGGTGAGAGATGTCAGCATGGCTGATTGAGCTGTTTATAGCTTCAGAGATTTTACTTTTTAAAACTTCTATGTGCTTCATTAATCTGTTTATTGTTTGCATTGGGAATATGAGGCAAATAAAGTTTTAGTTTCTACTAAGAGCATGTTTCCCTATTTTTCTTTACAAAAATATATAATGAATCCACGTCATTTTTGAGAATTTAGACGACTTTCATAAATTAGGAAGACGATAATTTTCTGCAAAACTGTCAGAATGATGTATTCATTAAACTACAGATTAGATCCATTTCTTTAGAGGTGACTGGATTATTAGTTTTTAAATTAAGTGTCTTGGAGATTATGAAGTGTCCCTAAATTTACAGGTAATAAAAAGTTTTTTCACGCTCAGTTTCCATTGGGACTGAAACAGTTAATCAAATTGTGAAATAATCGTCAACTAATTTAGTAATAGATTACTTGTTACCTGGAGTCAAAGAAAGGTAATTTCCTGAAAGAACAGAATATGCAGAGCAGCTATTTGCCCAAAAGTGTACAAAAATATATACATATTTTAAGATAAAAGAAAAAATAGTCTGTAATTATTTTCTACCTAAACTCTTCAAGTAGATTAGACTTGACTTCACCTGGTTCTTATTCAGTAAAAAATATCTACTATTAAGCATCTTTTGCTATCCAATTGCTAATCAATTAATCCAATAAATAATCACTGGATCATTCCTCCACTGTTCTGATGTTGAGTCAAGCAGAAATGACTTTAAGTATTATATTTAGCTAAAGATTCTTCCTTTGCTACAAATTATCAAGCTATTTTTAATGTTTATTTTTCTATTTAAAAAATGAACCATTTTTTATGTGATTAATAATTGTTGGAATAATTGATAGATAAATCAATAACTAAAGTAATGGCCACTTGTTTCTCCAATCTCCATAGAACTGTGAATCATCATAATTAAGTTCCTGAAATAAATTTACTCTTCAGTAATATTGTAATATTTATTGGATGTATATTATATATTTCAATACAACCAAAAGTAGTTTTATCTCTCAGTTTCTCAGAGTTATTCAAAGGAAAGCTGATTTTTTAAAAATGTTTCTTAATATTTACCTAAGGCTGAAGACAACAGTTGAATCGTCATGATGACTTTAAGCCTGCGCCGTTCCGCTTGGTTAGAAGTTTAAAAGCAAAGGAGTTTACTTCCTGCTTTTTAAATAAATGACTCATTTCTGTCCATTCATCCGGTTTGCGTTTGTTAATGTTTACGCTCTGCATTTCAGATTAACAGGTTCATGTCTGTGAACAAGCTGAAGTATTTCTTCGCAGTGGACACCAGATACGTCCTGAAGAAACTCATGATCCTCATGTTCCCCTACACACATCAGGTAATCTGATTATACCTGACCGCCCTCCACGTCACGCCCTGCCATGAAACAAAGCGCTCAGTACGTCGTTATCCAGGGTTGTTTTATTTTTCAATGTTTGTTACACTGAAACTGGATGAGACAGTCTGCCTCCTCATCAGTCACTCACTGCTGTTTATGAACGTTTATGGGATGTGATTATCTGAGTGTTTAGAAGCACTCAGAGTTCATTTACCCTTATTATGAGACTTAACAGTTTATAAAGTACAAATGATGCAAACTCTTCTGAAAAAGATAAAGATAAAAAGTTTACAAAATGTTACAACAGACGTTTAATCAAATCTGTATTAAAAATTCATGAACTTCTGCTGATATTTCTCATCTTCCTAACTGCATTTATCTTATAAAAAGTAAATTTTTACTTCTGTAGAAACTTTTACAGTTGAAACCAGATATTTAGATGCACTGAATAAAATGACTTTTTTCCCTCACGGTCTGAAGTTAAATCAGAACAAACTTTTCTTGTTTTCATTTAGTTAGACCCAAATAAACGAATAACGGGGTTAGATTATACATTGGGCTAAAATTAAATGAGTCTGTTTATTATTCATAAATTGTAGAAATTCTGGTTTAGTATTTAGTTTATGGAGAATGCTTAAGAGCAGAGTGATGTATCAAACTGCAGAAATTAGTCTTCACAAATAAGCTACTACGGTTTGGTTAATGTTTAAATTAATAAATAAAATGTTACAGAAAAATGAATAATTACAAAAATAATCTGCTTCTAAACGCTTTCCTTTTTTAATTCAGCAGACATCTTCAAATTGCTTTCAAATTTGTCTTCTTCTCAAGTAAAATCATCTGTTGTTCTTTACATCGTCTTGTTAGATTAAGTTTTCTTCTTCTGTGGTGGTTTTTCCTGCAGGACTGGGAGGTCCGGTACCATCGCGACACTCCGCTCACGCCAAGGCAAGATGTAAATGCACCTGATCTTTACATACCCAGTAAGTTGTCTGTAAACACGCAATCAGGACCAGGAAATTCTGCGATGTTTGTTTATTTAATATTTGTTCCTCTTTCTCACAGCCATGGCTTTCATTACTTACATCTTACTGGCTGGAATGGCTCTTGGTATTCAAAAACGGTGAACATTTCTCTCTCTATTCACTGTTTTTATGCTGGTTTTGTGTCAGATGAGCTTAATCTTGTCTGTTGACTGTGTGCAGGTTCAGTCCAGAGGTTCTGGGACTCTGTGCCAGCACCGCCCTGGTTTGGATCATCATCGAGGTTCTGGTCATGTTGCTGAGTTTGTATCTGCTGACCGTACACAGCGACCTTTCAACCTTTGACCTCATCGCCTACAGTGGTTACAAATATGTTGGGTAAATATATATTTTAATGCTCATATTTTAATTTATTAAATCAGGTATCCATCAAAACGCTATTATAACTTCTTTTATAGTCAGATCTGAAACGATTATCACAATTAATCAATTATTGAAATAATTGTCAACTAATTCAGTAATCGATTAATCGATGGTTAACTGCGATTTGATTAAAGAACAACCCACTCAGAGCCAAAACTGTACAAGAAAACATATATTTTAGATTTAAGATGAAGAAAGTCAAACATTTTTTGTAAATATTTTCTACCCAGAATTCCTCAAGTGGCAAAGTTTTTTTTTCTATTTAACTGTTTATTGAAATTTTTCAGATTTGTTTACATATCTGAACATTCCACTTTAAAAATCTCACAACACAAAACTTTTGCTTGAGAGCCGTTCCTCTATTTAAGTTTTGTCCTATCTGGTATATCTAGTTTTTCCTTTACTTGTTCTCACTGTCTTTTGTCTTGAATGTTGTCCATTTCATCCACTTTTCTTCCATTTGTGTTTGCTGGAGTCTCAATCGATGTGTCAGTTTTTCCATAATGTAGATTTCTTCTATTATTCCAGTCCATTGTTCTTGACAAGGGGGGTCTGTCTTTCCCCAGTTCCTTGTAATAGCTTTCTTGCAAGCTATTAACATTATCTTTATCAGGTACCTGTCTTTCACCCTTAAATTGATATTGTTAAAATTGCAAAGATACAGTACCATGCTGTTCATAGGAATATCATATCCCAGAATCTTCTTCACAGTTTCATGCACATTTTTCCAAAGTTGGACAATTTTAGGACAGTTCCAAAATATGTGTGCATGATCAGCTTTCACTGATCCACAATTCCTCCAACACCTCAAATTTGTGCCGCTATATCTATTCTTGACTTTAGGCGTAATGAAAAATCGTATTAGATTTTTCCAAGTGAATTCCCTCCATATCCGCGAATTGGTGGAAATCTGGTGTGTTTTCCACATATCTAACCAATCTTCATCTGAAATTGTCGTGTTAAGCTCTGATTCCCATTTTTCTTTTATGTATTTAGTCGAATGTTTATTCATCATCAGTTTTTGATATAGAGTAGAAATGATTTTAATTTTTGTTCCACTGAATGAATTTATCACAATTTGAATCACACCATTCACTTCCACAGAGGGATCCCACCTGATTTCTGTTCTATAATAATCTCTTAATTGCAGGTACCTGTAAAATTCATGTCTAAATTATACTTATCCTTCAAGTGGCAAAGTTTTAGCGGTAACACTTTATTTGACGGGTTGTGCATAAGACTGACATGACATAACATCTGTTAGGAACATGAAGGAGTCTTTATGAATATAACAGTTGTCATGAAGTGTCATTCGGTAAATAATGACAAAATAATGCAAAGTTGGCACTGTGTGGTATCCAATATTAGTTAACTAAATAAAGGTGTTAAGTCAAACATAAAGGCCTGAGCTAAAGGATACACTACTGAATAAAATATTTATTTTCTTATTTTAAAAAGAAGTTGAATTATTTGTTCATTTGCATTTTAATTTGTTTCTAATATTGTATAAAAAAGACTTAATTATAAATGAAAAGTTTGCAAAACATACCATTTTTAAAAATCAGATTAATTGATCATCAGAAAAATTGATAACTAAAATAATTGTTAGTTTCAGCCCTGGTTCTGTTATTATTTCTATTGAAATGCGTTGATTACTGTGCGTGTTTGTATTTCCACCCAGAATGATCTTCACGGTGCTGTGTGGCTTAATGTTTGGCAGCGACGGTTATTATGTTGCCCTCGCCTGGTCCTCTTGTGCCCTGATGTTCTTCATTGTAAGTATTAATATTTTCACCTACCACACTAAATATGGACTTAAACACTAAATACAAACTCTATTCTATTATTTTAAGTGTTTAGAAAATTAAATCAAGTTGTAGTGTTATTACATAATAATAACACAGAAGTTGTTTTACCCACCAACCAGACAATAACTGAAAAATGTCACCAAAGTGGGCGGAGCCAAGAGACACAGGGGGCGTGGCCAATACAGACAAGTTGAAATGTTGTAACCAATTGGAAAATTCAGCGGCAGGAGCCATCCCTCAACCTCAAGAGGGCAAATTCAAGACGGTTTTCATGCCAAATTTACACAAAAATGTCGCAATTTGCACAAATTATAAAGATAGAACCCTTAAACGACCAACATGGACAGATTTCAACATGATTTTGCTAAACTCTGATTTACTTTGGTCACATTTATTGCATTTTAATATGACTGAACGCACTGTAAAGCTGCTTTCCTTCACTTTCTTGTATTGTTGTCAGAAAGCAACTAAAACATTGATACTGAGAAAAGGAAAAAGTAATAAATATTTTTGGTTGGAAAAGTGATTCTGAAAGGGTTTTGATTTTTTTGGCAGACTCGGGTTACATTTTGTGACTTGGCATTTATAAATGGGGTCACATGGAGTCCCGCAAGGACTTTACCCTTTAGGGTAAATAATTTTCTTTAGGTTCAGGTTTTTTTTGTTTTGTTTTGTTTACAAAAACACACACATGGTATTTTAATGTGCTTAATGGAAAAAATCCACTGACCTCTGGACAAATTCGGTGCATCTCTTCCCTAAAAGTTGTCAGCAGTTTTCTACGTTCACCCAGCAGTTTTTTTTTTGTTTTCTATTTCACATGAATAGGAAATCTGTGTCCTCTTCTGGCAGCTTCAGGTACTGCATTTGTATATTGATTAAACCTGCTTAGAGGGCATAATGTGAAAACCGAACACTTGTTGAGATCAAGCCAAGCTGTTTAATGTAAAATATCAAAGAGCTTAAGTTTCTGGTGTTTCTTTGAGAATCTAATCTCTGCTTTCTGTTAAATAAATTCCTTAATTTGTAAGAATCTGGGCAAAAGTTTTAAGGAATCTTATGTCCAAATACAACTCTGGGTTATTACTGAGTAATTTTACTCAAATAAGAGCAGCAATACTTCATAATAAAACTACTGAAGTGAAATTAAAAAGTACATTGAAGTAAAAATATCCTAAAAGTAATTTTTTCCCCCCCAAAAAAGTTAAAGTATATCCACTCATCTCTGGGTATGATTGAACTTTGCACCAATCTGATGGTTAAATAACAGATCAAATACAATAAATGTATTTGTTGTTTAGTTTATATGTCTATTTATTTATTCAACATTGAAGCAGCAAAAAGTGTTTTTGAATTGTAATTAATTACAAACCCCATAGGTTCGATCTCTGAAAATGAAGATCCTGCCCTCCATCTCCTCGGATTCGATGGGAATGGGATCGAACTCCAAGCATCAGCTCCGTCTCTACATTACCGTGGCAACCGCCGTCTTCCAGCCAATCATTATCTACTGGTTAACGTCTCACTTAGTCAGGTGACCGTCAGGTTAGAAGGTTAAGACTGTTTGTGCTCTCGCCCTTTTACTGTTTTTGTTGACAAACGGAGAACATTTGTTTGGTGTTGAGCTGCAGCGTATTTACGAAGCTTTTCCGCTTCATCGAAACGAGCAGAATGTGTGAAATGAAGCGCCTCTGTCTGCTGCTTGGTTGTAAAGTAACGCTGGTAAATTATTGTTTTTTTTAAACACCCAACTAAAAGGGCTCCAAGGTTTTAACATCAGATCTGATTCTGTGCAGATTAGCTTTCGTATCATGTCTCTGGACATGTTTCTCAGTGTTTAAACCAAACGGTACGCCCAGCTCCTATTTTCTTTTTATTTATCTACATTTGACAAAGCATGATAAAGTTTGGATTTTGTGTGATGAAAAAAATAAACAAATATATAGCTTTGTGTATCTACTTTTTTTCTCTGTGTTAATATTTCTCCTGTAAAGATGTAATAAAATCTAATTTGATTTTATAGTGCTTACGGGAAGTGACAATCCAAATTAAGGGAAAGTCAATGGACATCCTGGAATCCATTCTCCACTCATCTGAAAACCAAAAGCACCCAAACTAAAGGGAAATGAATAAATTGTTTCAGATTAGCAACAAAACATCTTTGGAAATAAGGCTCCAGAGTCCAGTTTTTGAGTTACATGTTTTATCAACATTATCCCATTCGAAATAAAGGAAAAAATGATTTTATTTCTATTTTTTTCCTCACAAACTCAAACGTTTTTAGCTGGACGATCGTACTTCATTCAGCCTCTGTATTTCTTGGATTTGCTGCAGGAACAGCATGTTTGATTATCTCCTATAATTTTTCTGTTGTATCAAGATATGGGAATAAGGATCCAATTTGGTACCACATATGAAAGCGTCGAAAAGATCTGAATTAATCAATTTAGACTGACATGAAAGTCACATTTGTCCTGAGGTTTTGTCACTGTCGCTGTAACACTGACTGCGACAGGAGACTCTTTCTGTGCACTGCCTGCATCTACAGCACCTTCTTTTTTCTTTTTTTTCTTTTTTTTAAGAAAATCAGATGTCACAATGTAAGTTACATTTAATTTCTTTCTGGGATTAATAAAGTATTTTTGAATTAAATGATTACTTCTACTTTTAGATTTAATGAAAACAAATCCCTTCCATTCAAATCCGGCATTTTGGAGAAAAGAAAATAAAACGTTTCTTTTCTTGTTGGGGTTGTATTATGACTCTTCCTACGGTTTGTAGCCATATTTAAAGTTTTTTACACCTATTTGTTACTGCGGCGGGGTTGCGCACGGGAGCGCGCAGCACGCAGAGCGTTCTCTGCGGTTTCCATGGTTACGGCAGATATCAACAGGGCACGGAGGAAGAGGTGTCCGGCTGCGACTCTTCACGTTTTGACCCGTCCGGGTTTTGCCTTAAACATTCCTCCCGAACCTGCTGGACTTCTGATGAGAGTCGAGCTCCGGTTGACTGATCTTTGTTGGTATCTGGTGAGTAAAAAAATTATTTTTTTGCTTTTTAAAGAGCGAACAGCGCCGACATGGGGGTTACCTGTGAGGAGAAAGGCGGCTTTCTTGTATAGCTAAATGAAACTTTATATTGTTCCGCCATTTGCCTCCTGCCCCACAATAGAGCCATGTGGCTTCATACAAAGTTTTAGAGCGTCATAAATGCAGCTTATGATAGTCCTGGTTAGGCTGAAGCATATAAATTTATTTTCGCAGCATCTTTAAAGATCAAGGTTTAAGTTGATGGGAACGTGAGTCTGGACTTTGGACAAAGAAAGGATGCTCATCAGAGGGGAACGGCTGGCCATGATGTTACTGTTCTAACCTGGGATTATCAGAAAAGATTCTTAAAGTGGTACTTTAATGTAAACAACAGAGGATTTTTAGGTGCTAGATTAACACAAAGTACTGCAAAAATATATATTTAATACATTTTACAAATACATCTAAAAAAGATATCCTGCTTTGCACACACACACACACACATATATGTGTGTGTATATATATATATATATATATATATATATATATATATATTATATATGTGTGTGTGTGTGTGTACTGTAACAAGTGAATTTCTGCACAGTGGGATTAATAAATGACTTTTTCTCTCTTCTTTCCTTTTCTCTTCTTTTTTTTTCCATTCCATTGGCTTGATACCTGTTAGTTGATTTTTGTTTTACCATATTTGCTTAAGCCATCACTGAGTAATTTTATGAGATTGTTTTAGAAAAACAGAGTATCTTTAGTCAGTGGCTTCAGTTTGTATTTGCTGCAATACAAACTGCTGCAGGAGATCTTTCCTGCCCACTACCATGACCATCTCTACAACATTTATTTTTAATAATTTTGAATTAAAACTAGCTACAGCAGCATGTGGGATCAGTAAAGTATTTCTGAATTTCTGTATTTTGCAGCCAAGCAGCTGAATGAGTCTGGATCTGACAGAAATGAAGAACAGCTCTCACACGCTGCCACCTTTCTCCTCGTCTCCCACTGCTCTCGGAGGCTCTCTGACCTTGACCTCCTCACCTCCGTCTCTCCCTCTGTCACCCGTCTCGTTCCCTCCGTCCCCCATCTCTCTGTCTCCGGCTGCAGCGGAGTCCGCTCGTTCGTCCTCTCCTGTTTCACACCTCGCCGCCTCTCAGTGCCTCGAAGGACGCGGCTTGGGACATTGGGACACGTCCGACCAGGATGATCTGACCTGTCTAAACTGGCTGCACCAGAGGGGCGACCTGCTGCCCCTGCAGCCTCTGACCAAAGTGACTCCGTTACCCCGGCAACAGCCCGGGCAGCTTCCTCCTCCTCCTCCTGCGGCGGCGGCCTCCTCCAAGCCGCCGTACTCCTTCAGCAGTCTCATCTTCATGGCGATAGAAGATTCTCCTCAGAAGAGGCTCCCGGTGAAGGACATCTACGGGTGGATCGTGAGCAACTTTCCATACTACAGGACGGCCACCGGCGGCTGGAGGAACTCGGTGAGACACAACCTGTCGCTGAGCAAGAGCTTCCGTCGCATTCAGAGGGACAAGAGCCAGGTGTGTGCACAAAAGTCAGTTGAAATTATACGACTGAGTCCAAATGTTTATATTATATGAAAGTAACCCTGTCGCAAAATCAATGAACTGCATTGAAATTATTTTAATTTGCCACGTCTTTCTCTCTTTCTACCAAAAACTGGATTACAAAAGTCTTCAGTCTGATGGATTTGTCTCAACTAGACCATTTTTATGAAGGGAAATATTGTTTACAGAGACTTCGTAATTCATTTTATTTGTTTTGTTTGCTTATTTTTGAATATTTAAAATGTCTTCCAGTTCAAATGTTAAAAGTTCCATTGAAATTAAAGTTTATTGATCTTTGAAAGGTTGAACTTGAATTATTATGTAATTATCATTTTGTTACTTTAAAATGGTCTCAAGACAACAATATTATCGGATATCATTGGACAATTTATCATCCAGCCAAATTTATTATCGTGACATGCCTACGGGCAATTTAGTTTACAGAAACATCATAATAATTTTATTTAATAGTTTCAGTTGTGTTTTTTTATTTCTATTTTATTTATTGTTTTTTGTTGTCATGTTTTATTTTGGTGATTTTAAATATCCTCCAGTTCCAGCGTTTAGTTTTCAATACATTCACTGACCCGCACAGCATTTTAGGGGATGTAGACAGAGGAAAGGCTTTAGCTGCTCAGCCTCCAACAGCTAGCTCAGTAAGGTTAGCAGAATCAACTAAATCACTCGCTCTTTGGTTACCTAGCAACTCACTCGCTCTTCGGTTACCTAGCAACAACCAGCTGAGTAACTTGGCAGCAGCAGTTCCAGGTTCTGCCATTGTGCCTCATAATTGCTTAAAAATAAAAAACAATGACGTGAAGTGAAAACTGTGGGTAAAACAGGAAAGGTCATATGTATTTCAGATATTTAAAATAAAAAACTAATCAATAACTAACAGTTAACAATTATCAATACTGACTGATATGACAGGCTTATATTTTGTGTTTTTCTGCCATGTTGTCCAACTGTATTACTTGAAAATAGAATATAATTTTACACATAAAATTATATTCAATAAAATTATATCAATATTATTGTTTATCACAATAATTACTGGAAAAATGTATCACCCAGCTAGATGTGTTATGAAAGTGTACGTGTGTGTTTTGCTGCAGTCGGTGGGGAAGGGGTCGCTGTGGTGTGTGTGTCCAGAGTATCGGCTGGCGCTGCTGGAGGGTCTGAGGAAGACCCACAGCTATCACGGCTCCAGCAGCTGTCTGATCAACAAGCCTGTACTGTGAGTTCAATCAAAACATGAGTAATTTAGGGCTGAAACAATTAATCTTGTTAGGAGAATTTCTTTCGCTGCAAATGCATCCAAACAATAAACTACAAATGATCAACAGTAATGCTGTTATTACATTTTAGACAATAAAGTTTTAGGAATTATTAGTGTATTTGCTTCTATTAATGTACGTCAAACATTGTGTAAAAATGCTTTAGTAGTTAAATGAAAAATCTGTAGACTGTGCCAAAGTTTTTATCTGATTAGTCGTCAGAATAATCAATAGAATAATTGATTACTAAAATAATCAAGGTGCAGCCCTACTGTAAATGTCAGATGATTATTTATTCATTATATTACTACATTATATTATTCTTCAAATTTGGTTTACCTCAGAAAGGGACTCTCAGTCCAACTTCAGTCAGAAGTTTCTTCAAATTCAATGTAATACAGACTGCTACAGGAGGTAATTCCTGCCAACAGCCATCACTATCTACAATAATTCTTTGAAGAATCTGAATT
>NW_015114400.1:118356-132245 GCF_001443285.1 Poecilia latipinna | reverse complement strand
TCCAGACAAATCAGTAACTTGAAACATTAATATTAGAATGTGCTAAGTTATTGTAAACCCAGGGAGTGAAGGGAAGACACACACTGGTAACATCTGAAAAGTAACTGTTCTCGGCCTTTAAACACATATCACAGAAAAAAAAGTATCACATTCAATAATTTGGTGTTTGGTCTGATGCTTGTCACATGATAATTAAAGATTTCACTCACACTGTTTTAGGAAAAAACTCTACTAAACTTTCAATGTAGAAAATAAAGAGTGATATCTTGAGGCTCTGACAGGAATGGAAATGTATTGTGGCTGATTGTGGTTCAACTTTATTTAATTGGAACAGCACAGATCAATATGCCATACTCACTCAATGTTCTTCCAATACATTAATTTAATTCTCAGTCAAGTACATTTGGGCAACAATGCAATGGTCAAGTATCCAACTACCATTAAATATGGGCATCCAGCAAACGTTAAACATAGCTTTGATGTGATTTTTTTAAATCAAACTTGACCTTGGTAGTAAAAATAAGCTCAGTTCTTTTGAGTTTTCCCTGTTGGGTTGTGATTTTCTCATATCAGCATACTGTCCAGGTTGGAAACAGGAACCATACCTTTCCTTAATATCTTTTATTTTGAATCAAGTGACACTGAAATTAAAGTGATTCGTTTTCTCCATGTGTGAATCTTCTCGAGCTCTACTGAAGTTTAGAGTCAAACTATAAGGACTAGACTCACTGGTTCTGACAGAACTCCTCGGAAGGTGTGTTCAGTAACATACATGTGTGAGCGCCTTTTAGCTGTTAAATCTTCTGATTACACTGTAAATGTCCAGGGAGCTCTGCAGGGCTCTGACCAGGTTTACCTGTTTCCCAAAGCTCAGGTTGTGCCCAGGCCTCCAGGATAGGCTGTCCATCTGTCACTGATCCCAGATGAGTCCTGTTAAGCAGCTTTGCAATGGACCCAGCAGTACCTGCTACCAAAAATCTGGCCCAGCTCTCAGTAGTGTGTGTGCTGGTAAAGTGTGTCTGTATAGCTGCTTTCATATCTGCTCAGTAAATTTAGAATTTTAGTGCTCTATATACAAGTACACACACACACACACACACACACACAGTTGTAATGTGCTTGGTCTGTGTCCAGCCTGGCCTCCATCAGAAGGTTACCTTTAATTTCTTGGCAGTCCAGACAGCAAACAAACCTTTGTCTCATCACCAATCACCTGCAGTCCAGCCTAACAACTGCTTCCTTGTACCAGGAGACGCAAATTATTTCACTTGTGAATTAATTATTTAGTTTGGAACTCTGACATTCATAAATGTAGGAATAATACAGGGAAAATACGACTTTGAAAGATGAACACCCACATTTTTTCTCTGTGGCAGGCTAAATAAACCAAATTATTGCTGTTGATGTTTTACTATATAGCTTTACAAGTGGCCCCCTATATTTATGTTTGTTTCTCAAGCCAAATGTTGGGGGCAATGGTGTCTTTCCATTTTAAAAAAAACACCTGTGTGTGTTTTAGCATTTCCCACCTGATAAGGCATATTTTTCCAGTAAGAAAATGCTTTCTTAAGAAGATGTGCTGTTTTCAGTTAGGTATAGGACTGATGTGTGGAATGAGTTTATGTTAGGTTTAGAGTTAGGCATCTACTGGTTTAGGGTGAAAGTCAGGGTTAGGATATAGAAATTAATGAAAAATTAATGGAAGTCAATGCAAAGTCCCTGTGAAAATATAATTATGTGTGTGTACGTTATTAGCTATTTAGGATCATATCTGGCATATTCAGTAACCATCTTCAGACCGATGTGCTTTTTGGGGCCTAAAGCTACGTTCTAGAATGTTGGACCCCATAGTATAGTATAGAGTCAGGAGGAGAGCTTAGACATATGGAGACATATGGAGTGGATTAAGTTTTGGTTAAAGTTAAAGTTAGGTATGTAATAGTATTGGTTAGGGAAAGGGAAAACATGTAGGTGAGGTATAAATGCAGTTACTTAAAAGAATCTAAGTCAATGCAAAGTCCAAGTATGGATAGAAATACAAATGTGTGTGTGTGTGTGTGTGTGTGTGTGTGTGTGAAAGTGAGAGTACTGGGGGAGCCAAGGTGCAGTGGAGCAGATAGCTGAGCTCTATGCATACTAAAACCAACATAGCCACCGGCAGCTCAGATAGAGCTGGGGGGTTGCTGAAAGGGGAAAAGGTCTATGGGTGGTATGTGTTAGTAGCACTGAGATGATGGGTGGTGTTTGTGCCATTTTTTTCAAGTGTGTGTGTGAATGTGTGTGTGTCTGCATGTACAGGTAGGGGGCTTCTGAAGGGAGAGGGAAAGGAGGGAACAACATGGCCCCCTAGGGAACCTCTTCCTTATCTAACCTCTTGCTTCAGTATATCTGATTACAGACAACCATGAGGACACAGGCAGAGAGATAGAGAGAATGACTAAAAATGAAGCAAATTAGAGAGAATGTTGAACTGACTGATGTTGAAAAGATTGCAGTATGTTTTTTTTTTTTTTGTACTTTATTATGTAAGGTTTATGTATGTTGATAGTTGTACCTTACCTTTCAACATCAGGCTTTCATTGATTTTGTGAAACCTTTCCCCTTAAAAGCTTGAATCTTTACAGAAAAAAGGCTAATAGAAATCCTTTTTCAGTTTTTTGAAAGACTTTTTTCCAAATTTGTAAAATTTCCAAGTACAACCTTATCTTACAATGGCATTTTTTTTGTTTGTTTTTGGTACCATCTGTTTTATGATTATGTAATATGAAAGATACAAACCACAGCTACTGATAAGATGAGGACTGATAAGGAACAGTTTAGCACAGTTGCACAATTCATTGCTGCAATGAATAACTGTTTTTAATTTGTGTGCAAAAGTGAATTGATAAAAATCTTTCCCAGAAATGTTCATTGATTTTTTTTCTCACCTCTGCTATCTTAACACATCACATCTGATACCCATTCAGGACAACTGGATAAATATATTATATGTGCCCAGTTACTATATTCTTGGTAGATTATACTTTGTGTGAAATGTGGCACCAGCCAAGTAAACTGCTAGGAATGGTAGATCGCGTTAAAACTGCTGATTAATCCACCTTGGGAGTTTACCATCATATCAGTGATTAAATAAAATGATGTAAACAAATCCTGGTAGAAAATGTATTTTTGTCCGTAAAGCTACTCTCATCCTAAGCATCAGCAGACTCATCGGAAGCTGGCAGGACGCTGGACCCAGAGAACTGGAGCAGGACACCTATGCCTTTGGAAACAGATTTGGGATTTTTGGGATTTTCACAGAATATTTGCTTTCAAATTTGGAACTTTGACACATTACAGACTTTTAGTCACTTTATGTGACAACACTCGAGAAGACAAACCTTGGCTTTGACTTTTCTTTTTTATGATTTTTTTGGTAACACTTTATTTGAAGGGGGTTGAATAAGACTGACATGACACTGTCATAAACATGACATAACACATGTCATGAACATCAATAAGCCTTCATGAATATTTATGACTGTTGTCATAAATATTCATGAAGGCTTATTCATGTTCATGACAGATGTTATGTCATGTTTATGACAGTGTCATGTCAGTCTTATTCAACCCCCTTTAAATAAAGTGTTACCATTTTTTTTACCTACATATGACAAGTCAGGTAATTTATGAAGGTAGAATGTTAAAACAAAAAAAGATAATTCTTTTGTTAACACAGTTTAAAGGCAATTTTCACTAAATATAAAACCTCACAAAGAAATTAATTCCTCTTGAACTTTTCCACATATTTTCATGCTACAATCATAAACTTCTATATTATTGGTTTTGTAAAAACTGACCTAAAGTATCACACAAAAAGGGAATGTTGCTGCCCCAATAAATGAACGGGTTGGGCAAGACGAGCATGGAGAAGAGACACAATCCTCCTGTGGTGTCAGAATCGGTGTGAAGTGGTGAGGGAGGACGCAGGCAGACCCAGATGAAGATGGTGATGACTTTTAATGAAAAAAGCTCAGTCCAGGATCAGGCAGCACGGCAGCAAATTAGCACACAGCTAATACCGGTAGCAACTGATATAAAGACTGAAACAAGCAACCTCAGGACTACACAGTTCTACTGAGGAAACTGACTGACTAGAGACGATAGACGAGGATCTGACAAGAGAGAGAGATAACAGGTGGACTTAAATCCACACGGAGGGTGATGAATGAACGAGACACACCTGGGAAGCAATCAACGGGAAGACGCAGAGACTCACAGGACAGAACTGAACACAGACAACCCTTACAATAAGTACACAGAAACACAGATCATGACATGTGGAGGAGCTGCAGAGATCATTAGAATCTGATCTCAAGAATCAGTTGGCAGTAAAACTACAAGTCATGCACTCCATGTAAGACTGGCAAGAACAATGCTAATGTTGAAGGGAAGAACATAAGATTGTATAAAGTGAAGCTCCTTTTGATCTACATCCAGATAGTCTTTCTAGACACAACTAGCACTGCACATCACCATCATCCCACAGGAAAACATGGCAGTGGCAGTATCATTCTGTGGAGACTAATGTCTTCAGGACTGCAAAGCCACTTCTGTAATGCACTTGGCTCAGCTGGATTTTATTTTGAGTCGGAAGTTATCTGACTACCGCATAATGAGAAAAAAAAAACATGAAAGCCATGTGTCATTTTTCCTTTAACTTCAAATTCATGTACTGTTTTCTGTTGGAATTCAGATAAAATGTATTGAAGTTTGAGTTCATGTTCAAGGGCTATGTTTCCTACTGAAGGCACTATATGGGTTTACATTTTGTAGTACAGTAAATGAAATATGTGACTTTTTCTGGAATGTTATCTTGCTGACGTTGTTATTTTGGAACCATCTTTTACAGACTAGGGGGAAAAAACACTGTCACGTCTTTGATGTGCTGCCAACATCTCTGACGATATTCATCCAGATCTTTTCTGGAATATTATTATTGCTGGGTACACACTGAGCATTTGAATATGATCCAAATCCAATTAACCACGAAAGTAGGCATATGAACCCAAAAATGGAAATGAATGTTTGCCATGCAAATACAAATTGGCTTAGAGGAGAACATGATTGTACAAAGGATTCAAAAACAGATGACAAAATGGGAAAGAGAAATAAAATGTGGTCTAAAAAGTAGTTATGTCAGGCCACGTAAAAAATAAACACTTCTATGTGCACTGCCATGTGGTTTGTTCTAGTTTTGTGATGATTAAATGTGATTTAAAAATACTTAGAAGTAGTAATCTTTTATTTCCACAGTCACCCCCGCTTCCCATCTGGGTTTAGTCTGGTCTCATCATCTGCACCCTGAGGGTAATGGAGAGTGTGTGTGTGTCTACATTTCCATCAGCATGCGCATGTGTATGTATAATACAAAATGATAAGGTCTTCAGGTCTTGCAAACGAGAGTCTGTACAAAAGAGCATAAGGCGGGGTGTGTGAGACTGAGTGTGTGTCTGGGGGTGGGGCCGGGGGAATCCTCGTCAGTGAGAAAGCCCAGGGGACGGCCGGCGCTCCTCAGCCTCCTCATGATGATTGATGCTGGCGAGCCCCACACGCCCCTGCCGTCCAGCTAAATTAAAAGCCTATTTTGTAAAGTTGTAAAGAGAACAGAATGGTTGGGTTGGAGGATATGTGGGTGTGTCAGTGTGCGAGTGTGTGTGTCTGGGTCACAGCCGGGGCCCTCTCCAGTGTCTTTAGTATCATCAAACCCTCAGAGGATAACCAGAAGGGGGTACCTTCCGTGCCTGATGCTCTCTCTTTCAAGTCTCCCATCTCATTCCCACACAAACAGGAAGGCAAGCTTTTACAGAACCCGTATAAAGTATTCACTCCCTTGTAGGCTTCACCATTCATACAGCTTTTAAAAATGAATCATAAGCAACAAAACTTGGCTTTTTGGACAAAAAAATCTACAAAAGTTAAACCTTTAATGTCTAAATGAAAATGGATTTTTCCAAAATAGATGGATTGCATAATTATCCAACCCCTTTAAGAGGCTGGCCCAGGTCTCTTAAAGGTCTTGTTTGGAATGGAGGTGTGCAGTGAGTGTGTCTCCAGTGATTGTACTTTAAAGACACTTGGTTCTGATTCATCAGTATTCCTGGTTAACATCACAGCATGAAGACTAAAGGACACTCCAAAAAGAGTACCATACAGAAGTAGAGATACAAATCAATCTCTAAGATCCTGGAGCCATGGAGTTCAGATCAATCGTCATCAAGAAACAGGAGGAGCATGTCACGTGTAAATCTATCTGGATCAGGCTCTTCTTACAACCTGAGGGACTATCCAAGGAAACTGGTGAGAGAGAACCCCAGGTAACCATGACAATGCAGCCCCATCTCAGCTGCTCCATTTCAGCAGCTGAGATGGAGAGGCTCTGCAGATGACAACTGTTACCTGAGTTCTTCACCACTCAAAGCTTTATGGAACAGTAGCAATGAGGATGTCACTGTTGAACGCCCAAAAGCTTCCAACTAAAGCTACAAGCAATGGTTTAAAGGCAACAGGGTGGATGTTCTGGATGGGTCTAGTTCCAGAACATCCACCTGTTCAAGGGCTGTTCACCACTAATGTGGTGGGATGGCGGAAAACTTTTCCCTCCATACTTTTTTAGGTACTGTATTATGTTTTGTCCTTTTTTTTCTGTCCAAAATGTTCAAATGTTACATTAAGATGATGAATCATTCTTTGATTCTTGTGATGATGCATTTTAACCCTGAAGTTACTCTCTCCTTTTTTGTGTGTCATTTGCAAATCATTTGTCGTCAATGTGAAATTAATAGACAAGCAAGAACAATCACACACAGCCATAAACAGACGTGTAATGCTTCACTGCTTCATGTCCCCAAGCCCTGCCCCATCCTTCCCCCAACTGCACACGCACACACCTTCATGTTGCACCCCAATGAGCCTGGGCTATTGCTGACTTTTCCCCCACCACTTCAGCCCCCCACTGCTGTTGGCAGCTAGAAGCGAGGGGAGTGACAGCCCTCCATGAAAATAGCCAAGTGACTGGACACATGCACACGCACACACACACCCACACACACACACACACACACACACACACACACACGCACATGGATATTATGTCTTTCTATCTTTACAAGGACTTTGCATTGACTTCAGTTCATTTTTTGTTCTTGTCTACAACCCAACCTTGAGCCTAATCATTACCGATATGTGCCTAACTTTAAATCTAATCACTAACCCAAAACCAGAACTTCCTCTGATGGGGCCCAGGCTTTGAGCCCTATAATGAATAGTGGGTCCTCACAACATCTGTATTTGTTGAAAAAATGGTCCTTACAAGATTACAGACATAAACACACACACACACACACACACACACACGCACGCACACATAAAGGTCAGGTCTGTGTCATCTGGGTTGTGGAAGCCTGCTGAGCTGCCCGCCTGTGCATTGTGCTGAACTGTGCTGTGCGCTTGTGTGTGTGTGTGTGTGTGTGTGTGTGTGTGTGTGTGTGTGTGTGTGTGTGTGTGTGTGTGTGTGTGTGTGTGTGTGTGTGTGTGTGTATGTGTGTGTGTGTGTAGTGTCACCATCACTCTAGAACAGTAACCATTTCAGCTGGCTCAGATAGGTCCATCATTGACCTTATTATAATTTTCATCACCATCAGTTTGTATCATCTTCATATTGTGTACTTGGTTCAAAAGGATTTCTTTCATCATGATAAAAACTGTCTCAATATTCACCAGATGCTATGTGAGCATTCATTTGTTCCCGCTCCGTGTCTGATATGTGAAGCATGGACTCACTGCAGCGCTCGTGTAAAGTATGTAAGTGGTGTTTCATCAAAGGCCTCTTCCTGAGAAACTACTGAGACAATCAGCAGCTCAGCAGGATCAACAGCAGTTGGTGATATTATCAAGCTGTGCGGCACAGATCAGACCACCACAAACCTGCAGTCAATGGGTCCAAATCAGTTCTCACAGCACATGATGCTACTGATAGACATTGTTTCTCTGTTTCTTTTAGTTTTCTTTCTATTTCTTGAACAGATGTGATGTGGCTTTTGCAACACAAGTACCTACAGGTGGAAGTCTGCTTCATGTGGACATGCTAACACCAGCTTTGCAGGCATCTGTATGAACTTGTCATCTTGTGTGTAACCAGGGCTAATTTTCCATGAATGTGCTTGGCTTGACTCGTTTCTATTACAGTTGAGTACCACATCAATCTGAATGGGGATGTAATAGCAAAGTGGTCCAAATATTGTTACCTGATTTATGTGCTGCAAATTATTGTCTAGCTCACTCTGTCTTTTCTCATCAGCCACCGAGCACAAAAATGTCTCCACCTCATCGTTGGACCATGGTGTGAATTGTAGTATGGCTATTTTCCTTAAAACTCCAAACATGCTTAATTTATGGTCTGAGTTTTTAGAAATGGCGGATTTCATGGAGACACACCATAGACAATCAGCAAACTTCAGTATTTTGTCATTGCATTTTCATCTTGACTTGGCTTATTTGGAATTTGTGAGTACATACTAAAAAAGGAGCTGATATCAAATACCAGTACCTAATGGAAAACCTTAGCAACCGAGTCGAGTTGGCCTGAGTTACACAGATCAAGCTGAAAAGGGGTTCAACAGCAAGAGAAATCCTGCTTTCCCATTTAATGTTTTGTTTGTAGTTGCAAGCAAGAACCATGACTTGCTTTATAATTGTGCAGATTATGTCACTTTGTAGGAGTATGTCTGCTTAAATAGTCAGTGGGAAAAGCAGGTACCCTCTCTTTGATACTCATTACTTGTCCTGCCTTGGCAGCTTAGCCAACGCAGTGTTGCTGGTCTGGTTACATCATGGTGGCAGAGGTCACCACTTTGTTCACTTTGTTCAACAAAGTGAGAGAGAATGTACCACAGCTGACTTTGTTCCATTAATGGCAGGTGGTCCACCACCACTACCACCATGACCTGAAGGTACCACTTAGCTTCAAGGTCCATGCACTGTACTGGGAGACACCAATCAAAAAAATGGGTGGGTGGTGTCAATGGGGTGGACATATTTAAAGTATCAACCTTTTATTACATTACTTTATGTGGTTTTTCTTCAGGAAGAATGTTGTAGTCCAGATTTTCTCTTATTCATTTAACAGATTCCTCAGTGGTGTCAGGTCCAACATCCCACTGGTTGAATAATCTGATCTCAGGATCTTGCAGTCTGAAACAACTAATATGATGGAAAGTCATATTAAGCAGTCAGTGAGATGTTGACCCACAGCATCACACTTCCTCCACCAAAACATGTTCAGCATTGGTAGGGACTAATTGGCACATTTTTATTCATGGTGAAACCCATATATCCAACTCTGCAGTTCAACACATAAATACATATATGAATATAATGTGTGTGGCAGCAATGAAAGTTTATAGCTCAGCATTCACATCATTCACCAGGGTTATGACCTTCCTGCAAATTGCCTGCATACACCTAACAGAAACATGAGGAGTGTGTTTCTGTTAGGTGTGTGTCTTCAGTGTGTGCATTTACATCCTATTTACTGTATATTTCTGTATATAGTAAATATAGAAACATCTCAACATAAAGATGACTGAGGAGGTTTTAGTTAGCAAATATAATCAAGCATCTTTATTTCTTTACTTTTCAATATGAAATATTTTTTAGAAAAAAATAAAATCAAACAACAAGAATAACAAAAAAGCAGAATCTACCTTATTCAAGATAACTTGTAATATGAGTAATATAAATAATGAGGTCTCATAATTCTGAAATAAGTTCCCAGCCGTCTGTGTTTGTGTGCGTCATGGCAGAACTGTCCAGACAGACACGAGGCAGGAGGGTTTTGGTTGCACCGAGTGGAACAGTCTATCCTGTCATCCTGTCAACCCTCCCACTTACCCTCTCTCTCTGGGCCAGGGCCGGTCTGGGGGCCATTGTATCACCAACAGATGGGACTCTCACAAAAAGAACCTTTGGTCTGGCAGGCTGGTCTCCTGCACACCCGATTAAACCTTAATGGCAAAGTTAGAATTGATACACCACGTCTGTTGTGACTTCAATTAGAGCAAGACAGCCTGTGGAAAAGTCAGGGCATCAGAGAGGTGAAGCACTGAGTGGGGTCCCACAGTCATTCACTTGGACTTCTACCAGTTATGTGGGGATTGTTCTCTGACAGATACTGTCATGTTTGGTGATACAAGATGATCAAGGTCCTGGGAAAATACTTTTCAGTCCAAAAAAAGGAAATCAGCAGAAGAAAAGCATCGTTCTCATTTTAAGTCCGAATCTTGATCTTAACCTTGAGATTTATTTACCTGCTGATTGTAATTTATATACAAGTTTTGACTGATTTAGTCACTTCAGTGAACACATTTCCAGTAACAGGATCACATGTTAAATGTAAGCTCCTAAAATCCAACAGCTCAGTCTTTCCATAACAGCACATAAATCACACGATTGATTGATTGGTTGCTTTATTCAACAGACTCATGGTCCACATAGACATAAAAAACAACAAAGACATGATACACAACAACACATAAAAATCTTATAAAAGTCTTGCATACCAAGACCACTGACAGAAGGATGTGTCATCATTACAGTAAGATTTGGAGCTGCACAAATGACACATAAGCTTATATATACAATTTCTCATGAGAAATTTGATATATAATTCAAAATTTTATACCAAATTTGATATATGAGAATATCATGAGTGCCTGATATTCTCAGGCACTCATGATAATATCAAATTCCTCATGAGTGCCTGGAATGTTCTGACATGTGCATTACAAAACATCTCACTTGCACTACTGAACATATTTTAGTAAGGGCAAAGTTTAGGTGTTGGTGATGAAGAAAAAGCAGCACCAGAGCCACTGTGGCTTAGGTGCAGAAATAAAAAACTGAAGGCATGATTTGATGGTAACTGATCTGACTTGTTTGTGGTTCTCAGGTAAAAATCTCTGATAATTTTACAGCAGAACTCCTTTAAACATTTTGAGAAAGTAAAAATCTTCTAGAGCATTCTGATGAGTTTTAGCTTGAGCTCACGAAGACTTTCAGAGTTAGCAGGACAAACCTAAACATTCCCAAAAATTGCTGAAAAAACAAGGATAAATTGAGGTACAATGAGGAGAGTGTGAGGATGTAACAAAGTTAGAAGCATTTACATAAGGTTCAGACTGCAGTGGGGCTGGTTTAGGACTGGGTTTTACTGCTAATGTGATATCTGGTTTCCTTTAACAGTAACTCTTAGTCTGAACCAAACTCTGTGCAATTTCATTTTTAATGTTTTTTTTTTAAATACATTATAACAAAAGGTGATATTCAGCTTGTATGAGGACCTTGTTAAGAGAAAGTGATGCTATAGTTCTTAAAAACAAGGCAATCTTCCTCGTTCCGCGGTGGAAATGTGAGATTTGGATGTGGAGAAGGGTCGGGCACTGGTCCAGTGTAATCCCTCTCAGTAACAATGCACTTCCTAAACAGTCTGATTTCACACTCAGCAAACAGGTAACGACTGATTCCAGCATGCAGCTGTGAGGTGTGTGGGCTCTTCATGAAAAATAAGCTTGAAATCATAATGAGGAGCAGAGATAACACATAACCACACATGCTGATTACCAAAAAGGATTGTTGTGATCAGGAGGAGAAGCATAGATCAAATGAATGAAGGGATGCGCTCCAGCTGACTGAAATAAAACTGAAGTTATTATTTTTGGACTGAAAAAGGAACAATCTAGAGCAGGGGTGTCCAAAGTCGGTCCTCGAAGGCCGGCATCCTCCATGTTTTAGTTCTCTCCCTGGTTTTAGACACATGCATCAAATGATGGCTCATTAGAGGCTTAAGCAGAACACTGACTTCCTCAGGAGGTTGTTACTACCACTACGGAGAGAACTAAAACATGCAGGATGCCGGCTCTCGAGGACCGACTTTGGACACCCCTGATCTAGAGTCAGCACCCAGAAATTCATCCACGTGTTTATCTTTAGTCACATTGATTACTGTAACAGCATCTTCACAGCTGGAGCTGATCCAGAACGCTGCGGCTGGCGTTCTGACTAAATCCAGGAAAATAGAGAACATCACCAAGTTCTAGAGTCCTTCCAATGGCTCCCTGTAGCTCAGAGTATACACTTTAAAATACTGTTGCTAGTTTATAAATCACTAAATGGTTTATCACCACAATACATTCAAGATCTGCTGTTTTGTGAACCTTCCAGGTCTCTCTGGTCTAATGATTCAGGTCTGCTCTGCATTACCAGAACCAGAACCAAACATGAATAAGCAGCATTCATACTGCTCTAATCTGGAGCAAACTTTCAGAAAACTGCAAAGATGCTGAAACACTGAGTTCCTATAGGTCAAGGCCAAAAGTCTATTTGTTTAGTTCCCTTTGGAACGTCATTAACTGTCTCCTGTTTAAACTGTTATCTCTTACTTTGCAATTACAATGTAATGTCTTTTTTTTTTACTTGTTTGTTGTTTTCGTTTCTTTCTAATCATGTAAACACTTTGAATTGCCTTGTTGCTGAAACTGTCCTGAACAAATAAAACTATTTTTCTCTGGCCTACCAGCTTTACCTGAAATAAACTCTGCACAAATGCTTAAATATCTATCCAACCTTTTTTTATAAGCCTGAAAGTTACATTATCAGGTAGCCATAAGGTCACATCTGCCAGAGATATTTCTGCAAAAATTGCAAATAAATTGTCACAGTATTACAAAGTAAATAGAACGTATGTATCATTCAGATTTTCAATCCAGTATCAAAATGCAGGAAATTTGTTGTGATCTGTTTTCTGTGAATTTATTTTGAGATTTTTCTTGTTTCTTAGCCTGTTCCCCGGTGAGTCTCTGTCTTCCCTGTTGATTGTTCCCAGCTGTGTCTCGTTTCTTTGATTACCCTCCCAGTGTATTTAGTCCCACCTGTTGTCTTTGTCTCTTGTCGGATCCTCGTCGTCTGTACTAGCCAGTTTCCCTGTGCTGTCGTGTGTCACTGTCGTGTGTACATCTATGTCTTCCCTGTTGCTCCCTGTGCAACCTGTTTGTATTCTGTTCTTTTGGATTATTTCATCATTAAAACCATCATCATCACCTTTATCCTGGGTCTGCCTGCATCTTCCCTCACCTCACCAAACCCTCAGTCATGACAAGATTAAGCTGAACACAACAGTACATCACCAAATAAGTAATTGCCTTTATTTTTTTATTTCTTAAAATCTCATTTTTAGTTGTTTTTTTTTTTTTTTTTGATTGCTAAAAAATGCAACTTTATTGGCACAAATCTAATTTCATACCCACTGACAAGCACACAGAGAGATTGCTAGGGGCAACTAGGAATGGGGGTTCAGCTGTTCATTTACCAGTCGATGCGTGAGCATGTGTGTGCAGTACAAGGAGCTTGAATTTGAAAGGACAGACAAGCGGCTGTCTGTGATTAAGAATAAATAAGCCAATAAATATTCAATCCGGACAGGAGGAGGCATGATTAAAGGAACTGAGAAGCTGAGATGAGAAGAGGTCAACTTAGTCTAGTTTGGGAAGTGCATAAAATACAGAAATCACACAACAAATCTCTTTTTGATGTCATCATCTGTTCATGTTGCACCAGATAATGATTTAAGAATGATAATCAAACATTGTTTCATCCTAACACTGCTATGGATCAAAGATTTGACCATGTGTTCAAAGCCTTGTAGCACAAATGGAAACATCTTTACCCTCAACTGGAGCTCAGGCACATCAGCTCTCATTTACATACGTGCTCAATTATAGATGGCTGAATGTAATCGTTATTGGTCCGATCTATGGAATGTGCTTTTATATAACAGATGAAAATTCCATCTGAAG